>NW_011888869.1:5071447-5105193 GCF_000151845.1 Pteropus vampyrus
AATATTTTCCCCTGGTTTTTAGTGGTAAGTTTTAGATATGAAGCTTTTCTTTTTTAAATATATATTTGACATATATGTCTACCTGTACAGACAGCAATCTGAGTAAGTTAAGAGCCCAGTAGCTAGAGTCAGGAAGTCTATATTCAAATCCTCTTTATATTACTTTTTAGTTACATGATCTACAAGTTAATTCCCACTGTCTCAGTTTCCTCATCTGTAAAATGAAGGTAATCATAATATGTTCTCAGGACATTGTAAGGATTAAATTAAATAATGATTATAAATTGTCCCGGTAGTCTCTGTTTATACAAATTTTCATGGTGTAAATTTTAATAGCAATACCTTTTATTATCTGAAATAAATTATCTGGACACCTGACATATGAAATTCCTAGGAAAGTGACTGGTAAAAATAAATGCTCATATGTATTTTCTTAACTTCTACTATTACTATTGATAGTAGTATTTTCTGATTTAAGATGATAATTGCCATTAACAGCTCTTTTATTAGAATTGGATTATGATGAATATTTCAGTGAGGCTTTTCTACCCCTCCTGACTTAGACACCAAAATTGTCATATTAAAGGAAGTTTTCATGTTTGTGTTGTTTCTCTTTTGAATGACTCTTATCAAGTGCCTTTAAAAATATGTAGAAATACACCTTGATTAAGTACTAAAATTATATTAAGATAATTGCATCAAGATTCCGTGATGCAACTGTAGAAACACACAAGCCAATCTGACTTATAATAAGATAAAAACAACTATGTCATATAATTGAAAAGACTAGAAATATATCTAAGTTCTAGTGAACTTTGTTTCCGACCATTAAATCGAGATATTCACCAAGAACTTGCTTTTTCTCCGTACTCACTTGAGCCTTCATCAACACTGAGTTCACCATCTGATTTGACCTAGGAGCTTTAAGCTCCCATCTTTTGTCAGAAAAATATTTGCAGCAGTTTTAGACTTTAAAACTTTGTATTATATTATTCATGTTTATTGGTATAAACTGGCCCATGGCCCAGTCCCTAAAGTCTACAGATGGGATAAAATCTACAGGATTCTGTCCTTTAACTAGATCAAAGTCATGACCTGTTCCTGGGGAAGGGAGGAATTCCCAAAGAAAAATAGAATGTATAGGAATAAGAAGAGAGAAATATATTCTGAAAAAGACAGCAACAAATGTTCACTGCAATATGCTCAAGCACATACTAAATGCAGATGGAATAAATAGTTATTTGGCCTAGACTAAATTATATCAGTGTTAAATGTTTATAGTAAACGTTAAAACTTAAAACATAAATTTGACATTAGTTAACCGTAGCTACCTTTAACAAATAATTTTATGGTTATGTATATCACGTTGAACAAGTTCCCTTCAATTCCTGATTTGCTCACAGTTTTTATTATGAATGGTTGCTGAATTTTGTCAAATGTTTGCACCGATTAATATCATCATATCAATTTCTCCTTTAACCTGTTGCTGTGGCAGACTGAATTCTGAATGGTGAACTAGCCTTATAGACTTAGAATAAGTCCCACTTGGTTTCGGTGTTATCGTTCTTTTTAGACATTGTTGGATTCAATTCGATAACATTTTGTTGAGGATTCTGCATCTATGTACATGAGAAATATTGGTAATGGACTGAGCGTGAAGCCTGGGGCTGCCACAGCTGTCTAGTGCTAGGGAGGACCTGGTGTCTTACTCTGGAAGGGCTGATCTGGCACTGAGCTAGACTTAGAGCTTGGCGCCATGGGAGCCAGCCTAACACTGGGTTCACTGATACAGGCCTGGTGTTTGGGTCCAAAGCTCACTTTACTCTACCGCAAGAGAAGGTTATCTCTCTTAGCAGTGTGGTGGCTGGGCTTGGGGAAGGGGTGACCTAGGTCATGTAAAACTGTCCTTCCTACCTTTTCAAAGTGTCTTTGAAATTGCTAATCAGATTAAAATTTTATCAGAATAAATTTTATCTGATTATCAAATTAAATATCGAATTATGAACCAAATACTTTCAGTATCTCATAATACAATATGACAAATAAAATGTAATAAAACATAATAATTGCAAATAGGATTTTTGATAAGACTGATATTAGAAAGCAGGATCAAATTCCAACTCACAAGTTTCCTGTTATGTTTTCTTTTTTAGTTTATATTATAAATTGATCTATATCATATCTGAGTGGTTTTAGTATACAGAATATGCATGTCTCGCCCATGAGTTTACTGATCAAATAACACTTTAATTAAAAACAGATCTTTCAACTGTCGATTACTTGATTTTCAATATTCAAAAGAAACGTCCCACGTAATTTCCTCCAAATACGATTACTACATAAAATCTCAAATACATTTCATGTGGCTATGGCAAACATTGTATTTTTTCTCTCGAGACCCTTTCAGAACTTAAATAATAAGTCTCAATACGGTGTATTTAATATAAAATCGGATAAAATTCAATTTAAAAACTGTATAAGAACATTAACAGACATGTATGTGAAAGTTTATGCTGCTCAATAGAAGCACAACTTGTGAAGTCAAAGAATCTACTTGAGATGGAGCAGCTACTGCACTTGAGCTTTGATTATTTTCCTTTTTATGACTCATTATAACCAGAGTGTTTTAAGTTGCACAAACTTACTCACATTTGAGTTTTTATTTGTTTCAACACATGTCATTCTCATTTTGATTATTGTTCCCTTTTCAACTATTATCTAGTTATGAAAGCACTTTAGTTTTATTTGTAGCTAAATGAAGCAATTCTGTATTCCTGCATAAATTCTTATTGAATCAAAACACAAAAGAGGGTTATAAAAATAATAACCAAAAAGTTATAAGAAGTAATAACTTGAGGCTATAATACAGACTTGCAGCAACAGGAGATAAAACATATTGGATTTATATTAAGTTTTATTTATTGTCATTATTGCACATTGAAATTGAATTCTTGGTTTAATTTAGTTGAAAACACCTACCATTATTAATAATATTAGTGAGCAACTATTTTATAAAACTCAGAAAAAAGTAATTGATGACTTCAGCTTTGACCACCTTATCACTATGGGCAACTGACCTCTCTAAGCAATAACCACTGAGGGAGAGGTTGATTGCACCTGAGGCATTAGACCCAATCTTTGACAGTGTTCCTTCCCTAAAAGATCTTATTATGTGCTTAACTATTCTTAACCCCACAACCAAATAGGAAATGGGAAAGGAAAAGAAAATGAAACATGAAATAACTAATTGTTGATATTATCATTTTAAAAAAAGGGAGTCTTAGTTTTGCTCCTTTCCAATGCATATGTACTTTCCCTCCTCATATGTACTCCACAAAGGGCAACAAATTACAGTCATAATGTGGAGCATGAAGGTTCATATGAGGAGGTTGAGTTCTTCCAGTATCTTAACGGCCAAAAATGGATATACAGAAGTCCACTGTTCCTGGCACCAAGTGACAGTTGAGGAACAACTACAAAGGAGAAGCCATGGGCATAGACTGCTTACTGTAAGTGTGTTATGGGAGTGACTTTAAATCTTACTAATTCACGAAGACCACAGGCAACTTCATTGGAGGACCAAGTTGCTCCTACCCATAAGGCTCATTCGATAGGTAGTAATTTATTAAACTTTTGACTATGTCCACAAGATCAGAAGTAGTAATGTATTCTTATGCAACTAATCTGTCACTGACCAAGGGATGCCAAACATTTGACTTTTATAGATGTTTTGAGGTGTTCGAAGATAAGTATCTATTAACATGTAAAGATTAAAGAGATTCAGTAAGGGGGATGAGAAAAACAAAGTTGAAAATTAGCAGAGAAGGATGCTGTTGAAACACCTAGAAAAGAACTTTAAAAAAACCAATAACTTTTCAAAGAGATTTAATTATAGCCCAAAGGTTGTCCAAAACAATAAGTTGTATCATATAAATAATATTGCACCAAAGGACTGTAATTAAAGGACCATGGAAAACAATATGGAATATCAATAGTAATAAGTACAATATTAATAAGCCTTAGAAGCACCTATATCTTTTAATTCAGTATTCTACTTTTAGGAGTTTGTTCTTGATAAATAATAAAATTCAGGCACGAGGATGTTTTTGATGGATTATTTACAAAAGCAAGAGTTAAAAATGTGTTTTCTTAAACATTTTAATCCTCCTGGACCTTTTATTCTATGCTTTTCTCTACAACTAGAATGTTTCTGACCCTTTAAACTGCATAATGGATTCTGCCTAAACTTTAAATTTTTAGTCATGCATGTTTTTTTGAAGATTTTTTTCTGTTCCCCACCAAAATGCACAATTTTGTTCACAATCTCATTGTTCTTTCCATTATGTTCTTTCCATTTTTCTTTCTCATGGTGCATTTTATTGCCAATATTTACAGTCCTCTCTTCTCGTTGGAAGAATGTAGGTAATAAGGGACTTTTTCTATTCACTAACTATATTCTTATCACTTATCACAGCAGCAGAGTTATTTTGGATGCTTAATAAATACCTGTAAATTCATACATTAAGACTTGTTTAATTGCATACTCTTTAGGAAAAAAAGTTTCTGTTACAGATATTTATGGATTTCACACTCATCTGTTTAGTCGCGGTTTTTAAAGTTCTTACTTTGCTCTATGATTTTAATTCATATACATAAAATACATATAGTAATTAAAACCAATTCTCTGAGTCATAAAACTTGGAAATATAACTTTATAGAGCATTAATTTTTTTCCACTTGATATAATTTTATCTCTTCCATTCATCATATAAGGTTTTGCCTGAGGTTTCCGCGAATGCCCAAGACTATAAAGATTTAGGTAACTTTTGCATCACTTAAAAAAATCTATTATTTTGACCACAAAAAAATTTCTATTTTGATCTAAATGTATATTTTCATTGTATTAATTTATTTTTGACCTCTCTTAATTAATTTATCTCTTTGAAAATCATACTGACCTTTTTTAGATAGCTGTATTTTCTCTCTCTTCTGTTACTTCCTTATAGCGAGAAATGAAAAGAATGAAAGCTATCATGAAGCTATTTTCCAGAGCAATGCATCCTTTGACCAAGATCTGAAGGTAGTTTAACTATTATATAAAAATATTTATAAAGAAGATTCTTAAAGGTTTGATTCTCATCCCCTATTTTGGGAACATGGGACTCAAAGGAGGAGTGCTGTCAATTACATGGTTGGTTCTTAGGAGCGTCAAGGATGCCTCTAGTCCTAAGAGGTGCTCTCGATTCTGAACAGAAACAGAGGCCGGGAATAAAACTGTCCTCTCTTTATATTCCAGACCTATGTCATTTCATATATTTATTTCATATGTAACCACATGGACACTCAAATACTTTTTGAAAAGTACTGTGGTTCAAAGTACTTAATGTTGAAGCTAAAATGAGTCTCAAGTTCTTTGTTTTTCCAAAGTCACTAACATGATTTCTCTACCACAATAAAACTGAGATTGTTAATGCTTGAAAAAAGGGGAACAAAAATAAAGCCAAAAAGTTATGCTAAGGCCAGAAATAACGAATTGAAATGACAGTATATGATCTTGGCATTCATATAAAATAAAATCACCTATGAAAATTCACAATAAGCCCAGGCTATGTACAAAGCATAACAGAGAAAAGCTAGTCCTAAATAAATCTCTGAGGAGACTATGCAGAATACCTCTCTGAATGAAAGATGAAAGATGAATTATGAAATACTTGTATTTGTTGAAATTATTTAAAATGACTGAAATAGCAAGCACACTTTTGCATATATTTAGTCACTTCAGGATACTGATATGTTATTAGTATTCAGTACTAATACCACTGGGCACATTTGTACAAAAAAATTCCCTTTCCATTTCTAGTGACGTGAATGCAGTATTGTTTCTGCAGGCACACATTCCTCTATAGGGCTTAATGAATGTATTTGTCTGTTGTCAGGTGCATGCAAGTACTGTTAGATTGAGTGTGATTGATTGTTCCTTTTTTCAGAACTGTAAATCGACTGTTTTAAAAGCCTTTTAAACTTAGCTTTTGAGTATGCTAGCAAGCAAACCCTATGTGATTTACCCCCTTTTAAAGAATAATGCAAAATAAACTCCATTCCCTATCAGGGTATAATTTTATCCCTCAACTGCTAGATTCATCATTTAGAAGTGTAGCACATTTTATATGTGGCTATGAGGGACAATGTATGTTTACTAAGACAAGTCACATAATATTGTATTTTTGAGCACCAGACAATAAATTTTCTTATTCATCAAATATTTGTTGAACACCTATATGTGACAATACTATCACAAAAATCACTGTAGATATAGCAGTGAACAAAACATTTAAAATTCCTCTTGGAGCTTACATTCTAATGGAAATTTGACAGAGAAAATAAACCGAGTAAGGAATTAATCCAACATATTAATATTGATATTAGAATATTAGATAAGTGATATGGAGAAAAATAAAATAAAACAAGTAAAGGAAATGGGTGTTGCCTAAGGTGGATATATACATTTAGGTAGTAAGAAATACATATGAATGTGTACATTCATACTTATGAATGAAATGATATGTCTGGTGTATTCTTGAAAAAAACTTGCAGTTCAGTACAGAAAAATAGAAGAGGATATAGATGAAATAAGGTGGACTATGAATTTATAATATATGTATGGAGTTCTTAATACTGCTTTCTCTGCTTCTGTAAGTGCTTGGAAATGTTTATAAGTTAAATAAAAGTGTTCACAAAGAATTTCCCCGAGGAGATAACATTAGAATAAAAAACTGAAAGAGGTGAAAGATCCAGATGGAGGAACAGCAATTACAAACTATTACAAAGTGTGGAATGATAGAAGTCGAGAATATTAGAAGACATCATACAGGAAAACAGGGAGCCAGACATGTAGGTAGTTGTAAAAATTCCACCATGAATATGATGGAAAGCCAATGGAGAGTTTTAGCAGACAATACTGTCATCAGACTTATATTTTAAAAGCATCACTATGGCTACATTGTTTAGACTATATTGGCAACAAGTGTGGAAGTAAAAAGATCAGTTAGTTCGTTATTTAGAAATGCAGAAGATGGTGGCTTAGATCAAAATGATATCAATGAAGTTGATGAGAAATGGTCAGATCCTGGCTGTCTGCAGGTGGCACCACTAGGTTTGTTGAAGGAATAGATATGGGCTGTGATTTACGAGAGAAATAAAAGACTCATGGAGGATTGATTCTAAAGTTGGGACCTGTGCAGATGGAAGGAAGGGGTTTTCAATTCATTGGGACAAGGAATGCATGAAGACTAAGTTAGGGGACAGACTGTTTTGGTGGTGTCAAGGGAGACATCAATAGAAAGGCTGTTAATGTTTTGAGGTAGAAAAGGATAATATTTCAGAGTCCCTCTAAAGTTCTGCTATTGAGAACTGGAGGCTAGAAAAGTGATAGTCTTACACCAAGTATGTAGGTTTTTCTCTTGAAAAAAATATTTTGGAAAAAGCACAAAGTTTATATTTCCTAATAGTACTTTCATAAAGGTTCAAATAGTCCTAGTTCTTAAACTTAATTCAACTTAGGCACAAGAGACCAATAAATATGGTTAGTGCCTTACAGTTCCTGGCAGTGCATCTGAGTGACAGACTGTAATCATAGTCCATAACATCATATGTACTCCTCAATCTGCAAAAGCTACATTGCTAATAATTACAGAAAATTTATATAAATGATTGCTATGTGGGCATTAATTTGGCACCTGCCTAATACTTACCATGATTTTTTTTTAGATTACTTGCTTCCTTAGAAAGGTAATAGTTTCTTTCAATCAGTCTTTCCATTTACAAAGTGCTTTCATATATATCATATGATTTGATACTGACAATATAGAAGCTTTGCAGAAATATCATTTTCCCTATTTTAAAATGTGAAACATGATGTTAAAATGTTAATTTACTTTTTCACAACTGAGATGAGCTTGCACACCGTTGGGACTGCAATCTAGATCACCTCCTTTACCTTATGTCATAGTATCTATTAAAATTGCTCTATTACTTAGCTGTGTATATAGTGATAAATAAATTTTATATATTATAATGCATAAAGAAATATTTGTTTACACACACATGCACACACACTCTTTAATTGTATACTGCCGTATTAAAAGCTACCTCCAAAATTAGTGGTATTAAACAAAAATCACTGCCATCATAGATTAATGTCTTTATTTCATGATGAATGAAATTAGAAGTGTCATATAACTGAGGTAATTGGGGCCAAGATCATCTGGAAAACTTTCAGTTACATATCTTGTGCCTGAGATGGTATGACTTGAAGATTGGATTCCCTTGAGCTTGCCAATCAGAATTCCTACTCATTTCCTCTCTATATAGTTTGGGCTTCCTCCCAGCATTACAACCTCTGGGGAATTGGACTTCTTACATTGAGACTCAAGACTCCAAGAATGAATATGTCAGTGAACAATACATTTTATTACCTAGGCTTAGAAGACACATAATGCCACTTCCGCCACACTCTGTCAAAACAATCATGAGCCTCAAGGGAAGGAAGCATAAATCTTTTTTTTTTCCTTTTGCAAAAGGAGGGTGTTAATTTGTTTCCTAATAACAGAGAACTGATATTTTTATAATCATTTTTTATTTATCTTACAACAAAATGACAACCATTCTCACCATTTGTCTTTTAAGTGATGCCATAATTGAAAAATACTTTCTAGTCAATTCTCCTAAAAGTTTCAGAAATATTTATGAATTTTGAAAAAATTTTGAAAAAAAACTGAAGGTTGCATACAATACACATCAATTTATATTACTAATTAAGTTCAGTTATTTTGTTGATTGCTTTCTAAAAAATACTGGTTAACTTATGCTGAAGTAGAAGAGAAAATAGTCAATTAAGCATTGTGGTAATGGCTGCCATGGGCTTAATTTTTCAAATCTATAAGAGTACTTAGGAAGAGGAACATATGACTTCCTCTTGGTTTAAAGAACATCAGCCCTTTCTGGAGAGTGAGAAAGAGGACTTAAGACAAATGGAGCAGAATATTAAGGTGAGAATTTGCCTAGATTATGGCAGTTATGATCATCTAAGCACAGTTCAGCATCGTTTTGAGCTTAATACATGGGATAAGTGGTTAAATGATGTTTTGGTCAAGAAAGATCTCACAGGACCTGACAGTGAAGAATTTTAAGCAGGGGAATAACCTGGATCTTTAAGCTTTGAGAAGATCATGCTGCTTGCAGCTTAATGAAAAGAAAGTAAACTAGGGGCAGGGACCCAGTTAAACCCAGTGAGAGATAATGATGGCATGAACTATATTAGTGACATCAGAGATGACAGTGAGTTGAAAGAATCGAGACATAACAGGGTGTACAGGAGATAGGAGCTGGCAATCAGGGCATGTAAAGCATGCTGGAGAGGAAGGAAATTGAGATGGGATGATAGGAGAAGAACAGTGACCCTACTGAACATGTTAGTAGTCTACTGAGCATATTATCAGAGATTTTTAATAGTGAGTTACACATACAAGTGAAAAGCCAGGAGAGAGAACTGATCTGCAGATCGAGACTTGGCAATTTGTTGCACTATTGGCTGTCAGCCTCATCAGCAACCTGAATGATTCAGCATAGCTTATAAATTGATAATAATGCCATTTGAAGAACTTGCTGCTTAATTTTTTTACAGAAAAATAACTACTGGGGGAATTAATTTATTTAGCACTAAATTGTGACCTAAATCATACAGAACCAATTGGAAATTTTATTATATTTAAATCTTGAGAACAGTCACCAGCAGTAAGAATTATGTCTTCAGATAGAATATCTATATACGTTTTTACTATTTTCTGATTAATAAAGCTCTGATCTCTTTCATACAGTATTGAATGTTGCAGCCTGGATTAAAATCCAATTCAAAAGCCGTGCATTATCATCAGCATTTTTCTTTCCCTACTTAAGAACTTGGCTCAAAGTATAAGATTTTCATATTTGTTGGCAGAAGACTGTGAAATTAAGTTAATGAGATATATTAATCATTCCTTTTTTTAAAATTTGTATTTTATGATGTTTTGACATCTTAAAAAGCTTTCTGGCTGGGGAGAGACTGTCCCTTCCAAGGCTAGCCAACTCTTAGGGACAGAAGTACTCAGAAGCACGTCTTTCCTTATGCAAACCAACAAATTTATAGCCTCTATAGCCTTTTCCATCCCAGGGTCTTCTTTATGGGCATGCTACTCCACAGAGCCATCAGTCTGAATAGCATATATTACTTCAAATACCACAACTTGTATTTTGTGAGGAGATCTAGCTAGACAATTTGCAAGGTCCAGTGCAACATAAAAATATAGGGCCCTTGTTCAAAAAACAGAAATAAAGTGCTTTCGAAGGTATTAAAATATAGGACTAGTTTTCCTTTATTTTTTGGTCTTCCTCTCTCTCTCAACTTGTCACAGTGTTTTAAATATTTGCTATCTAGTGTCGTTATAAGTACAAAATTATAATAGATTATTACCATGAATTTTATCATTCATCTTTATATAATGCAATCAGAATTTTAAATGTAAATATAAGACCATCTAACTCATATCACTATATTTCCACAATTCATATTTCATAGCTGTTAAATGCACATATATTTTATTCTCTCTGGAAGAGATTCTTATCTACACAAATTTTATTTCTTATCTAATTGATTTTATTTCACTTCTTGGTATGTGCACATTCTACCAAAGTTGTCTACCTATAGCTTACTCTGAGTAAGGAAAGACTGAAAGGAAAAGGAACTGTGGGTTGTTTTTTTTTCCTTCTGTGTCATAATTTTCAGTGTAAGTGGTTGGATAATATGGTGAAGTAACATAAGAAAGGCTGTGATAGGGTGCCTTGGTCACAGATGTATCTTAGAATGTCATTTTCTATGTTAAAAGCAAGTTCTGATTCTAATGAAAAGTGTGGCCTCTTAGAATTGTTAGAACTCAGCACTTACTGAGTCTTAGACCTAACACACTTGCTTTGTGCTCGCTTTGAGTCTTGCTGAGCTCCCACGCGTCATATGTCCCCCAGAATTCTATGCTCAGGGAGGAGCATTACAAGTCTATTTGAAAGAGGTGACAAGGAGTGGTGGACGTGCATATTGCACAGATCATCTCTGCTCACACATGTATATACTCAATTGTCCCATCAAATTTCATGGACAAAACCTAAGTTCAGAGATAAAATAACTAAGAATTTTAAGAGACACAGTGAACCAAGCAATGGACCCTTTGAGCATAGGTCATATGTTCATGAAGCTGGCCTTGTCTGAGAAGCATACAACTTCTTATTATGCAATTATATTGTTTGAAGTGGAGAAAGGTTGCTTCTACCACTAGGGTTTTGCATCTGTGATTTTTTTCATAGATATAATGCTCAGTAAAATTCAAACTGTACAGTAATAATAAAAGTGTTCATTCTATAACAAAATATAAAGGTGTCATTCAATACTAAGAATATATCAAAAGTGGTAATTTTGTATTCTCAACCTATTTTATAAATATACTGTCATGTATCTTTACAAGATCTATTATTCTATATACCTGAAGGATGCTTATGTTTAAAAAGCTACTTGCTCAAACAAAACAAAACAGAAACAGACTCATAGATACAGAGAAAAAACTGATGGTTGCCGGAAGGGAGTGGGGTGTGGGGATGGTGGAAAAGGTGAAGGGGAATAAGAGGTACAAACCTCCAGTGACAAATAAGTCATAGGGATGCAATGTACAGCACAGAGATTATTGTCAATAATACTATATTAACTTTCTATGGTGACAGGTGTCTACTAGACTTATGGTGATCACATCGTAAGGTGTATACACAGAATCATTATGTTTTAAACCTGAAAATAATATAATATTGTATGTCAACTATACCTTTTAAAAAAGCTACTTGCTCTAGTTAATGATTTTTTAAATAACAGATATTTAACTTTAAAATTTACCAGAAATTTAATTTAAATGTTTAGTGATATTTTAGTAAAACTCCTGTTCTTTTTATCTAAACAGGAAAAATAAAGTTGTTTTTATTTTCTTTGTAGATTATTTATTGGCATGTCTTAGATAATAAGTTCCTAAGTTCTACTGCTTTTCAATCATTTTTCAATTTTTTAAAATTCCAACCTGTAAATGATTGCTTTCTTGGTACTTCCTTTTAACTTTGATTAATTTTGTAGAAAAGTTTCTGTGATAATGTTGAGAAACAAATTCCCAGTGATTCTACAGAATATGATACTGTTTTTACAATATAGAAATTTGTCACTTTGTCATTTATTCTCACTTGAATTAAACCTTGTCTGTAAACTGAGTATCATGAGAGACATGAAATTCAATAAAATAAAGGAAATAACAATTTCATTATTCACAAATTCATTTAAATATTTATTAATGGCTTATGGTGTGATGAGGAGCTACTCTTTAGTTAAAGAAATATTTAATTAAATCATTATTCTCTATCAAGTCAGATGTTAAAAAGAAAATAAAAATAGAAGAAAGGAAAAAAGAAAGCAATAAAATAAAGACCAAGAACTCAGAACTATCAAATATAATCCCTTACTGATACATCTATTTTAACATCCTATTTCAGAAACAAGTTTGTTTTGAAAAAAAAAAATAGGTTTTACCAGTCATTACTTTTCCCTATATTATTTCTTGTAGCATGCAATAGATATGAGTTCTTCATATAGTGATATAATTTTCTGCATATATTTAAGTATATTAATAAAAGGCTGTTTAGCTTACTTCCTGTGACTCTGAAGTGTAATAATTGCAACTGACTTGATGAAACACAAATAAATCTGTTCAGCTGAGTCTCAACTGTAGTATGTCTATAAATATTCTTTGCATTCAAATTGTGAAAAGATCAGAAACTGAAGTGATCAGAGTTGAATACTGTATTCTCTGAGGGCTTGCTCAGAATAAACAAGGCATGCAATGAATTTTTGTAAAACACATTGGAGACCCAGTGATCTGAGTGTCCTGAATCTTAAATGGATAGGTGGAAAAAAAAATCTGAGAGTTCACTTTAAATATTTTCTCCTTTTTCCTACTGTCCACATTAGAGCTTTTCATGGTTTTTTTGGCATTGTATTAGCCATACACTGGACTACTTAGTAAAGAGGATCTGTCTTGGACAAACCAATCATTTCTATAACAAATTTACAAGAATAGCAACATAAGCAATGGTAACTGGGTTATTGTTAAGCTTCAGATACATCAACTATCCCATTATTTACTTAATGAGTTACCCTACAGACTATTTTACTCAGGAAAAAATAAGTAACTGTAGCTTTCCTGAAATTACTTTCCTACCTATAGCTCCTCTTCCTAAGAAAGATACTTAGGTTAATTGTTATCCAATGATATAGAAAACACATCATTATACCATAAATCATCAACTGTCAGGAAATTTAAACCACAACAAAATTTGGTGTGTTGGATAAATACTGGAGTTTATAGCATTAGTTGTAATAAGAGCTAGCAATTTGCCTCAGTTATAGGCATAATAATTATTTTGCAGTAACATATATATAACGGCCATGCATATTTCTCTAACAGATAGGGTAACTGGTTAAAAGTACGAAGGCTCTGGAGGTAAAGTACTGTATAAGACAGCTATTGCCACTGTTCTGAAGAAGAAAGATTTGCAAAGATCAGGGAGGTATTATTCCAAGCGAAAAGGGACCTATATGAAAAAAACAAACTTGATATTTGAGAATCAGAAAGACCCAGGGTGCTAATTAAAGATAGTCAAGAAATTGTGTGTGTGGTGGAGGGAGTATCTCTACTTTTTTCTTCAAATTTAGTTTAACCAGAGGTTTTGCTAATGACCATAGAGAGCAGGAGTTTTACTTTTGTTATAATGGAGATTATCAGACATAAGAGAAATATTATTGAGACAAGACTGAACTCTAGTAAAGAGTGTTCAGCTAAATAATGGGAAAAGAAAACCCCATCTGAAATATTAATGTACAAATGATATTGCTTATATTTTAATTTTTCTAAGCTCCTGATATTATAGAGTACATACATTGACAAGTTAATACTACAATTTCCCTAGCAAATTGTGCAGCCCAATATTTACTCATTCACATGAGCTTCCCTTGTCTACATCTGCTTCTGTTTCTCTATTGCACACGCTTCATTCCTTTCTAAACTCCAGGACCCTGAGGAGAAGGGAGGTCCTATGGAACTCAGATTTTTTTATTAAACAAATTACTCCATATATTTTTAAGCAGATTAGATCCAAAGCACCAAGTTTTTTTTTTTTAATTTTAATCCTCATGTTATCAACTTAGTAAAATATTTAACATCTTTCCCAACTGAATAGTGAAAGCTGATACATCTTTCCCAACTGAATAGCAAAAAGGGATTTGGAGAATGGCTCCCTTTACCTCTACTTATTAAATATGAATAAAACCATAAAAGAAAAACAATAGAAAGTAAATGATAGGGATTGTAATAACTGGCCACTTTCATTAATACCATAACCATTTTCATAGTCCTGTTCCTTGCTTTAATCTTTTATTTATTTTTGTTTCATTATTTTCTATATATCTTGTCTTTTTTTAAATACTGAAGAAAATAAAATCAAATATAAAATTCATCAAGGAACAAATATGAACTTTTAGCATTAGTGTTACTCTATGTGTCTGCAGACAATTATTTAAATTAATGAGTATTAGCAAAGTCTAGGAAAGTTCTCCAGAGAAGTGTAGTTGGCTTAGATTTGCATAGTCACAAAAATATTATGGGGGTTGAAGCAATACTTACAATTATCAGAGATGGTTAATATATGTTATATAATCATAATTGCATTGAGTTACTCTCAAACAGGGGAAAAACTGTAGGTAGTTGAAATTCATCCAGCAGACAGCTTCTTGGACATGCCAGGAAACTAATTAAAAAGTTCCAGGATGAGCATGAAGCCTAGAGGCCAAGCTGAACATGTGTGAATCATGCTGAGTTTGAGATGGCACAAATCACCACCAGCTTATTCTCTAGTAAGAAAAGATTCCCTTGATTACAAGGGCAATGACAGCCCATAAAGGAGAACTGGCCACAGGGCAACTAAAGCCTTCCTTCAATGGGATTCTCTCTGTGGGGCACGCAGTGGTGAGATTTTGGGGTAAACATACCATAGATCATCATCATGACAGATAACTCTCTGGAACTGTCTAGTGACAGATTGCTTGCTAATGAATAGCTTGTTAATAGGTAGGAGAACTGAGATTTGAATGATGATGCTGAGTCAAAGGTCAAATCTGTCAATCTGTTTATCCTGAAATATTTGTCCTTCATAGAGTTACTATGGGTTTTCTTTAAACGCAAGGTGAAAGAAATGCATATTCCATATCTGAAAGATATTAATATAGAATTTTTCTTTTCAATAAATCCTAGAATCAGGAAGCACCATACGAGCTCTAAAATGCCCTAATGTGTGAATTAGCAGCCAATGCATATGTTAGATACATAAGAAAAAAATGTCCTTTAAAATAATTTATCTTTTTAGCCTATCGACATTATAATTACTATGAAAATTTTACTAAGTGGTGTGAGACTTGATGGTATTCCCAGCCAGGAGGTGAGTAATGGAAGTAAGATTTTTGATGAGCTTTAATTGGTTGTTGAGCTTGAGAAGTTATTTACACTGAAGTTAAATAAACATTTTAATGTTTTAAGTCCAAAATGACCATTAACCTCGACAAGGTCATTGCGTAAATTTATTCAAAAACTTTGGGAAAATGTTCTTGGATGTAAATGCACAATGTAGTGTAGAGACTTCTTGAGGCCCTCTCAGAGATGAATGTGTTCCGCTACATAAACACATTAACACATGCTGGCCTCTGTCAGAAAATCAGGCTTTGTTCAGCTATGGATTTGGCTAGACTAAACAAATGCATAAGAGAAAGTTGGGTAAATAAGTGCAGATAAAAAAGAAATCATATTTGGAGAGTTAACAGGTTGATAAGATGAAGACATCAGAATAAAAGTAACCTTAGAGATGATAACAGAGACTGTGTGGAGCTAGCTTGAACCCAACTCCCTCCTCCTGGTATATTCATATGTACTCATTTGCAGCAACATCATTATGTATTAACTGTTCTAAACACCCCAGGTCTTTCACTACATAAATGTTACCTTCTTTTATGTATATTGTAATCAATAAATCATATTTTACTTCAAATTAATGTTGAACCAGATGATGTATATTTTATTTTCATGTGCAAAATAGGAATAAATCTGAAACCTCCAAATTTGATTAAATTCATTCACAAAAACACCAAATTTGTACCTAATGGCTATTGATTGAAATGTTGTTAGAAGTAGTAGTCATGTCTTCTTCCTTCTGTATTATGTATCAGAAAGCATTGTTTAGCAGCCCTCTTTGCAAGTCTTAATTGCTGCATGAAGCAGACACAATACTTGGTAAAATTGCTAGATATATGATTATTCTATAATATAAACCCAATGCCAATTAGGATGGTTTGGTGCTCATACTTGGAAAGTTTCAAGTAATCTTGAAAATAACTTGAAAGTACACATCTCAAATTACTGTCACTGACTTCCTACCTTCAAGCAATGAGATAGGATGCTGAAAACATCACAGCCAGGAGCAGAGGTGAGATTTTGATAACCCTGAAAGAGGAAGCATAATCTATAGTTTTGTAATTATATATAACTGAAGCATTTATTATCTGCGATTTGTGTCTATAGGAATAAGACCTGTGATAGCATCCAAGAGCAGAAATTAAAAGAGGTATAAGAAAAACTTTTCTTTTTGGGGGAAGAGATGATAAAAATTGTAAACAACTCTTAGTCATCAATCAAATGATGAGATATTCAGTTTAAGATAGCAATGCACAAGCAATCTTAATTTGAACTTTGCCGTTTTTTTCCAGTAAAATATTAATAAAGACCTAGAAATGGATCTCTTTTAATCAACACATGCACGTGCGTGCGCATACATGCACACACACTACTGAGAAGAAAATGAATCTTAGAAGTGTTAAATTACTGATGTATGTCAGAACTAAGACCTGAATCCATCTGTGATGGGCTTTAACATCCCTGTTCTTTATTTCTATTATTCTCTATATCACTATTATACAACTTTAACATAGACAGTGAAGACACTGAAATTATAAAAGATTTTGCGTTCTTGGTTCAGTCATCAGTTCAAATGGAGACCTCAGTCAATAAATCAAGAGAAGGCTGAGACTTGGAATGGTAGCAATGGAGGGATTGGGAAAATCATCAAGAACCAAGATGTGTCATTAAAGACCAAGGCTAAGATTATCCACACCCTCATATTCTCTCTTACTACGTAGAGATGCAAAAGTTGGATGGTGAAGAAGGCTGATAGGAAAAAAAATTGATTCATTGAAATACAGTGTCAGAGGAAAGCTCTGCAGACACCCTGGACCACCAGAAAGAGGAACAAGTGGGTCACAGAGCAAATTTACCCTGAAACATGATTGGAGATGAAATGACGAAACTGAAGTTGTCCCACTACAGGCACATCTTGAGAAGGCAAGGTTCTTTGGAAAAGGCAATAATGCTGGGAAAAATAGAAGGCAGCAGGAAAGCAAGAGGAAGACCAATTATGAGATGGATTGACTCTGCCAAAGAAGCCACAAGCATGAGCCTACAGGAGCTGAGCAGGACTGCTGAGGACAGGGCATCATAGACTAATTCTTAGGCTCACCAGGAGTTGGGGCTAACTCAACAGCATGTAACATATATTCTAAGTAAATGTGTAACACACATTGCTAAAAAGTTATAAACATATCTCCCAGTTATCCAGTGTCTACAGTAGCCAATCACCTTCTATTTATGATTGCTAACTACACAACGGTTCTGTAAGTCGTGATAGTTAATTTTATGTGCCTACTTGACTGAGCTAAGGGATGTCTAGATAGTTGGTAATACATTATTTCTATCATGTCTGTAAGAGTGTTTCTGGAAGAGATTAGCTATTGAATTGGTAGACTAAGTAACGAAGATCATCCTTACAATGGGGGGGGGCGGCGGGGTGGGCATTATTCAATTCTTCAGAGCCTAAATAGAATAAAAGGCAGAAGAAGAGTGAATTTGATTTCTGCTTGAGCTGGAACATCTAATTTTTGCCCTCAGACATTGGCATTTCTGGTCTTGGGTCTTTGGATTCAGACTAGGACTTACATCTGGCTCTTCTGGTTCTTAGGCCTTCAGTTTTGGACTGGAACTATAACACTGGCTTCCATGGGCTCCTGCTTACAGATGGCAGACAATGGGAATTCTCAGACTCCATAATCACGTGAGCCAATCCCTCATAATAAATCTCTTTTGCTATATCTATGTATTCCACTGTTTATGTTTTCTGGAAAAACCTGACTAATAACAGAGGTAGACAGTATTATTCTCATTTTACATACCAAACAGCTAATATTAAAATATTAAAAGAGTTTTAGTAATTTGAATGATGTTTTAAAGGGTGCCTCATAAATCAAGCTCAGCTGTCCCATTGACTGGGTCTTGCCTCTCAGGAAACTTGAACTTAAAAAACTTCATATTTGAAGAGTTCTCTGTAATTTTTGTTAAAAATATTAAAAATGATAGCAACTTTAAAAAACAGAGTACAATTTTATATTTTTCTTCAAATTGTTCTACAACAAAAACATAAATGAAAACTACATCAGTAAAACTATTTGAAAATTCTATTATTCTTTTGAAAGCAAATTTCTATTAACTTTTTCAGAATGAAATAGAAACAAAGAATAACTCCGGAGGTGGAAGCTCCTTGGCTTAGGAAGTCTTGAGGAGTCACGTAGACACTAGAGTCTGCGACACTTCAGCAATGGTTCTTGCTGTAGAACAACCTGCCAAGAATGAAACAGTTCAATGGTCATCAGGAGGATATACTCGTCATTGGAGGAGCCTTTCGAATGAAAAAGTTTCACCTTTAAAGTGGTGACACAATCGATAATCAATAGAGACAGGGAGTTAGAACATTATCACAATAGAAACCACTTAGCCTGAGTGATTACCTCTTTTATCTTTGAGATATTGACAGAATGGAAAGAAAAAAACTAAGATCTGCATCAGCAATTTCACTTAGGGAAATGTCAATCACTGGAAAAAAGGTTTCTCGGCATAAATTATAGCTCCCCCAAAATATTTCAAAATAAGGCCTGGTTTTCTTCATTGGTGTATTTTTTTTTTTTTACATAATTATTTAAATATAATCAGCGTGTAATGATGTCAACATTTATTGGGTTGGCCAAAATTGTCAGAAACAGTCTTCAATGGTGTACAACAGATATTTGCTCACTGATGACTTTTGGAGTGTGGCCTACTACAGCATCAAAAGCCAGACAGAAAAGAGGCACAGGTAAGTTTTTTCCAATGCTTCTTTTTCTGAAGAGGGCAAGAATTGGAAATAATTTTATTTGTCAATCATTCTAGTTAGTCAGTTGGCAAATTTATAACAGCAAATGATTAGCTACCCATGATACAGGCACTCCCATAGTTTTCACCGTAAGGGCAATAAGATGTTTATTCAAATAAACCATTCCCGAAATACCATTTCACAATGCCTCCTTATTTTTACTGCCCTTAAAATTTCACCTTTAAGACAAGAGTTAATTTGAACAAATGAAAACCTGCATTATTACTTTTGAATGAGAAAGCTAAACATAATGTTGTTAATCTACTACTGGAAATTTATAAATTTGCTGGAAATCCCCTAAAAAAACAAAAGGTTTTTTTTTTTTTTTTTTTTTTTTTTACCCATGAAATAAGACAGGTTGATTTTCTTCTACTTACTTATTTTCTTTGTTTTGCTTATTGCAGGATAGGCTGTTGTTCTGTATGCTTGCATGTTTGTATGCAAATGTAATTTTCTTAGACACTGCATTCTCCACTTTACTTTTGAAACTAAGCACTATATTTTTATGATCCGTCATTGTTGTGCTTTATATGTATTTAATCTGTTGCTTATCATCGTTGCATAATATTCTACAGTGTGCATACACTACATTTTACCTATTTAAATTGCAAATCATGGACCACCACATCACCTAAAATGCTTGCCTTCCAGATATAGTGCTGCAACAATATCCTGGTACATCTGTCCTTATGCAGCTAACCATTTCTATGTGATGTATATCTACACATATAAT
Source organism: Pteropus vampyrus (assembly GCF_000151845.1). Lineage (NCBI taxonomy): Eukaryota > Metazoa > Chordata > Mammalia > Chiroptera > Pteropodidae > Pteropus > Pteropus vampyrus. Next base: position 5,091,633 of record NW_011888869.1, read on the forward strand.
TTATGATGCATAATCAAGCTAGAATGTTCTCCAGAATTACTCCATCAATCCTACTTAAAGATTTCTGGAACCCATATCTCTATTTCCACCCCAATGTTGTTAATTTTGTTTATTAGGTCCCGAATTACAGATGGCATGACTTCCAAGTTGGTTTTCCAGTATCCTATCTTATCTCTTCTGATTAATTCCTGTACCAGCGCTAGAGTGATCACTCCAAAAGACGTATCTGATTGTGGTAACTTCTCTTGCTTTCTCTCATTCTGTGGGAACTCTTTGCTTTCAGAATAGATTCAAAATTTTTATGTAGAACTCATTTCAAATTGTCTTTCTTTCTCACTGCCTATGCCTCACCACCCATAGCCTCTACCGAACACAAACAGACACACTTAAAGGATTATTAATCAAGTCATTATAAAGCACTGTATTCATTGTTCAGTAATTATTTCTTTAGTAGAACTAGGTAATATACTACTTAGAGAGTCTATGATAGACAGCTAGCTGGAGATGGTCTCTTCTCTCATAATTTACATTTTAGTTTGGAGGACTGGCAATAAACAAGTAATCAACCCAATAAAAGAATATAAATAAAATAATTATAACATGCAAGGCTATATATACATACATATGTGTGTGTGTGTGTGTGTGTGTGTGTGTGTATGTATATATCTGTATTTCTTCATATTTTGTATATGCGGTACCCTCATTCCTGGAAATTCTATTCCTCTTGCCTTTATATTCCCATTGCAAATTGTATTTGTTTTCCTTCTATCAAAATTGTTTTTATTTGTTTTCCCAACTGCAAATTGCTTAAGAGACTATACTAGGACTAATATTTTCATTGTATATTCAAAGTCTAGCAGATATGTCATAGAAGTGACTCAATAAAGTTTTGCTAAAGTATTTAGTGTACAAAATTATCTGTCCAGAAATAATTGCATAATTTATTATGTATTATATGTTTAGGACTCTGCTAGATATTATAGTGAATGCATCAAAAAGTGAAAAGGTATCCTCTTTAGGAAGGTAATAATCCACTTGTAGAAATAGCTAAAGCTTATGGTACAATATTCTAAATGCAGAAATAATTGTAGAGAGAGAGAAGACTACGTAGAATGTATCAGAATGTATCAGAGAGAAGCTGCAAATTAGTGGGCTTTAAAATTTGTGTAGAATGAGCCAGGTAGGAGATATAAGGAGTGGATTATAAGAGCAAGAATGTTCAGAGGCTTGCTAAGCACAGCATTTGAGAAACACACTGAGCTCAATTTAATAAACTTTTACTGAGTGCACAATATATTCTAGACACTGAGTTAGTCTCTGTGAATACAGTGATAAACCCAAAGGCTAATGGTGGGAAAACTGACAAGTGGATAATTCAAGTTAGAGAGTAAGAAGATATGAAGAAAGTTTGATTAAGGAATGATGTCGGGGGATATTATTGAAAGCCAAGCAACAAAGCACAGCACTCTCATTGCAGGCAGTAGGTTTGAAGCTGAGATATTATATATGATAAAGGCCAGGCAAGCAAAAGTGAACTTGATCCCAGTATATATGAATATTATTAGTTATGGACAATTAAAATGAGAGGTATCACGTCACATCTGTTAGAAAGGCTATTATCAAGAAGACAAGAGATGACAAGCATGGGTGAGGTTGTAGAGAAAAGGGAATGCTTGTATATTTTGCGTGCTACGCTGTTTAATAACAAATAAAGGAAAAGTGCTTTAAGGAAGAGGTTCTGGTTAAAGATAGAATAAAGGCATTGCTTAAAAGGTCAAATTTACATGAATTTGTCTCTTTAATCAGCAATAATTTTGTGATCCAAAACAGTCACACACAAAAAGTACAAGATGGAGCAAATCTAGAACTGGCATTAAGAACAGAGTGTGTCATCAAGGGGCAAAGGGTTACAAATGCTAGATATCTCAACAGCTACCTCTGTGAAGTTGAAATCCAGTAAATGGGGCTTTGATTACCTTAATGTATAAATAAAACTTCACTGTGTCAACTGATTTTTAACCAGATTCTCCTACAGTTTAAGATATTAAGAGATAAGCCAGGTACATCCATCACATCAAGAGCCATTCCCTTCCCTGAAGGCCTTGCTTAGGAAAAGTTTGTGATTGTGCTAATTACATTGGAATTGCATTAGATTTAGATGTTAATTTTAATGATAAGGAGGCTAATCCCCCAAAGAACCTTTTAATTCTCATTCAACTCTCTGATTCTAATAAAAGCTCATGAGATAGAAACTGAATTCACTTTCTGAATTTGTTCCATGGAGTTGGTTAGCTATTGCTGGAATTTCACTCAACAGATGATTTATAGCTGCCACTGATACAACTACGACGAAAGATAAAATAATAATTCTACATACCAGTTTAATCAGGAGAACTCCTTTGTATCACTTAAATACATTTTCCTGAAATGGTACTTGTCACATAGTAGGTGCTCATTAATATCTGCTGAATGAATAAATGCCTCTCACATCAAATTCTTTCTGCTAGTCTCATTTCTTTCTTTGCAGTGTAATTTATAAATAATACAGGAGCAATTAAGGTGTACAGGAGTTTCTGGCAATGTCATTTTATATTAATTTGTACATTTTGTGATAGCTAAATTAATAATAGCATTTTCCTGAACAAGAGAAGAGTGACCTCTTACTGGAACTTTTCCCTGTCATTGTCATATATTATTGGAAGCTAAGACAATGAAAATAATTAATTTTCCTCTCTTTATCTTTCACAAAAACAGTTCTGCTTTAGCCAAATTAGTAATTTTTAAGTAACTTCCAAATCCTATAACTTAAGCTACAGTAATCTTGCCTATATTTGCTTTTCAAGATAATTTGTGCTAAGTAAAAGGTCTAGAAATGCATGTCACATTGAGGGGTAAAATAGTAATCTTGTTTATCCATTTTCTACTGAATTTCCTACATGCAGGACTAACCTATTTGTAGGAGAAAGACAATAAGGTAACTTCAGCAGCTTTCAACAATCTAATTTTTAATCTGCAGGTAAAGTGCCTACTCTCTTATAGTATTACCAAGCCAAATGGTTATTTAGCTATGAAAGATACCTCAAGGTTAAATATTTACTTATTTACCTAATTTTTATGAAGTACTTAATAGATAAATCTAATAAATGACATATTTTTTTTAATTGGCCCCTTGGGTGCCTGAATATTTTAAATTTGGTTATTAACACTTCTAAAATTAAACTTCTCTCTCCTTTTAACTGGCTTCATCCACAGTGCCCCCATTCCACTTAATGGGAACCCATCTTCTCCAGTCTCAGGTTAACATCTCTGGAGTCATCTTGATTCCTTTCCCATTTCTCACACCAGTCATTCAAAATAGCAGCCAATCCTGTTGTTTCTAATGTGAAAATAATTTGATATTAGCCCATGTCTCATCAGCTCCTCAGCTATCATCCTGGTTGCAACACATCCTCTCTCACCTGGATTACTGACAGCGGTTTCCTAACTGACCTCTCTGAATCTATCCTTACTCTAACTTCTCCCTACCGTCTATTCTCATTACAGCAGTCAGACTGATCTTTCAAAAAATGCAAGTAACTTAATGTCACTCCTCTGCAAAAACTCTGCAAAGCTCCCCACTTAACTCAAAAATCCAATAAAAATTTCTTTAATTGATCTACAAGACCTGGTGTATAGGCCTTCTGTGGCTTGCAAGTCCCGACCTCCCTGTTACCTGTCTGGCCTCATCTGACTGTTCTCTCTCTTGCTCACTCAACTCTAGCCACACCAGCCTTAGTGTTTTCAAATATGCCAGATGAACTCCCTCTGCAAAACCTATGTAGTGGCTATTCCCTCTACTCCCAATGCTCTTCTGCCAGATACATGCATTCTTTCTCTCCTTCAAGCTTTTGTTCAAATGTCTCTTCATTTGTATTGTAGCCTTTCCACATACACATTTTGCACCATCCTAACAACCTATTCTATTTTATTTTTCTATAGAACTTCTAATTTTCTAACATATAGCAGCATTTTATATAGTTTATACATTTGTTTTATTCTATATGACTCTCACCAGAATATAAGTATATAGTAGCAAGGATTTTGCCTGTTTTGATCAATGATGTATCAACAGCACTTAGAATAGTGCTTGGCACAAAAAGTAGGCATGCAATAATTATTTAATGAAATACTGAATGAATGAATGAATGAATGCCAAACAATGTAACAAGTACTTTATATACACCTCATTAGTACTCACAGCAGCTCTCTGAGCTAGTTACTGTTGCTTTCCCTATTTTAAAAATTCAAAATATGATTGTTAGCAATATGGTTAGCCTCAAAGTTATACAGCCTGTAACCAACAGAGGCATGTAGTCATATCACAATCTTCTCTCTTTCAGAGGTCACGTTACACTGATATGTTGTACACTGGAGGTCACCAAGACTCATAAAACCCTTGTCAACAAGAAACCCAAAATCTACAAAATTTACTTGGTAAGACCGACCAACTTGCACGGGCTGTATAGCTACACAGCCAAGCAGCTCAGGAAGTAGGTTGTGGAGCCAGAAGCCAGGGCTCATTTCTTTCTTCTGCTGCCTATTTCCTATTTGTCCTTGGGAAAGTCACTTATCTTCACTTCGCTTATGGTTCTCCGTTTGTCAAATGACGATAAAAATAGTAATCACATTGGAGGGTAGTTGTGAGATTTAAAAGTAAGTATGTAGAGAGTACTTAATATCTTAGCACAAGGTTTGGTACATGCATCATAAGCACTTATGTTTTTTTAATTAAAATTCACATGCATAAAATTAATCATTTAAGCGCAAAATTCTGTTTTTTAGTATATTGATGGAGTTGTACAACCATTATCTATTTTCTAATTTCTTTGTTATCCCTCAAAGAAACCCTGTACCCATTAGCAGTCACCTGCCAATTCCCTGTACCTCCAGCCGCTGACAACCACAGATCTTTTTTTAATCTATAGATATGCATATTCTGAACATTTTATACAAATGGAATCATACAATATGTAGCCTTTTATGCTAACTTCTTCCAGTGCTCATCCATGCCGTAGCATGTATCAGTATTTCATTCATTTTTATGGCTGAATAATATTCTGATGTATGAATATATCATATTTAGTTTTTTCATTCAGCAATGAATGAGCATTTCAGTTATTTCCACTTCTTCAGCTATTAACAATAATGAGTCTATGAAATTTGTGCACAAGTTTTTCTGTGAACATATCTTTTCCATTCCTTTGAGTAAATGTGTAGGAGTGTGATTTTGGGGTCTTAGTAAATCTATGTTTAACCTTTTGAGAAACTGCCAAACTTTTAAAAAATTGACTGCACTATTATACATTTCTATTGACAGTATATGAAGGTTCCGATTTCTCCACGTTGACACACTTGTTATTGTTCACCTCTTTGATTACAGCATCTTAGCAAGTGTAAAGTGATATCTCATTGTAGTTTTGGTTTGCATATTCCTAAGCATTACTGATGCTGTGGTAAGCAGAATAATGCCCCCTTCCCCAAAAGATGCCCACATCCTAATTCCTGGACCCTATGATTATGTTATTTACATGGCAAGAGGAAAGTAAGGTTACAGATAGAATTTAAAGTTAAACTTAAAATAAAAAAATTATGCTAGATAAATTAAATGGGCCTAATATAATAACAAAAGTCTTAAATGTGGAAGAAGGAGGAAGAAAGTCATAAGAGAAATAAGAGAAGTTTGAAGATGCTGTGCTGCATGCTTTGGGATAGAGGAAAGAGCCATGAGACAAGAAATGCAAGTGGCCTTTAGAACCTGGAGAAATCAAGAAAATAGACTGTGCCCTAGGGTCTCCAGAAGGAGTGCAGTTCAATAATAATCACTTAGGCTCCCTTACCTCAAAACCATAATAAATTTGTGTTGTTTTAAGCCATTAAATTTGTGGAGAAATAAAGATGTCAGACAAACGAAAACTGGGGGAATTGATCACCAACAGACCTGCTCTGAAATAAATGTTAAAAGAAGTAGATTAGAGATTAAAAATGATAAAAGTAAGTATTATGGGTCGAATGCTTGTTTTCCATCCAAATGCATATGTTGATGCCTTAATATCCAAAGTGATGGTATTTGGAAGAGGGGCCTTTGGCATATGGTTAGGTTGAGGTCTTAAGGGCGGTGCTCCCATGATGACATTAGTGTCCTTGTAAAAAGAGAAAGACATTTCAGATCTTTCCCCCTCCTCCTTCGCTAGCACCCACCAAGCAAAGATCACGTGAGACACAGCAGGAAGACTGCTGTCCACAAGCCAGGAAGGGGCTCTTGCCAAAACCCGAACCTACCGGCACTTAAATCTTGGACTTCCCAGCCTCCAGAACTGTGAGAAACAAAATTCTATCATTTAAATCACCCAGTCTATGATATTTCATTATAGCAGCCCATGCAGACTAAGATGGTCAGAAACTCAGATCCCCATAAAGAAAGGAAGACTGTCGGAGAAGGAATAAATAAAAGCACATATTTTTCTTATTCTTAATTGCTCTAATAGGTAACTCATCAAAGTAATATTAATAACAATGTATTGAGCGATTATAGCTTATGGATAGGTAAAATGAATAATAGCAATGTTATAAGAGATGGGAGTGAAAAAATATGAAATATTCTGTTATAAGAAAACTGAGCTACCAGTAAAGCAAAATAGGGTTATTTGAGAGTGGAGTGGATTTGTTAAAAATGTATATTGCAAACTCTAGTACAACTCCAAAAATAATTTTTGAAAGCATAACTGATATTTCAAGAGAAGAGGGAAATAAAACTATGTAAAATCATATAAAAATCTTAAAATCAAAAAAGGCAGAAAATAGAGGAATAAATTAAAAATTAAAGAACAGTGAAATGAATAGAAAATAGTTACAAACATGATAAGTATCAACACAACTCAATCAAGAATCACTTTAAATATGAATGGTGTAAATACACCAATAAAAAAAAAACAGACTATCTGTGGTGGCAGCAAATCAGAATAAATCTTTTGGGGGAACTTTTTTTGAGATTCCTTAGGCCCAGCCTTCCAATAATCTTTTGGTTCTTAACTATTTTCTAGTTCTTGTTCTCTGGTCTTTCGTTGATTTTGTGATTCTCTCAATGACATGATTCCAATATATTTCTCTTTCGCTTATGTTACCTAAGGCCTATTTTTGTATCTTTCATGACAATTCCTATCTGAAATAGAATTTTTAACTCTCCTGGTTTCTGATAAAAACAAGGTGACACATTAGAAAAATCTATATGATAGCTTTTCCTCCCTAAAGAAAACTCACTCTGGCTTTAGCAATGCACGTTAAAACCTGCTTTATTTGGATGATATCTCTGAAATACAATATATTTGTGGATTAAATTAATTTAACACAAAAGGTTGTTACTCCAACTTGAGCTTTCAGTTGCGCTTGGCAATATTTTTTTCTTTAGGATTATATTATAACTCACTTCCTTGATGATAGAAGGTATTGCCAATGAGAATGAAAGTTAGATGGGGAAAAGATAAATAAGCCTTGTTAACAGGTGAGGTAACAATAAATTGATAAAAATGATAGCAAATTCACAAATACATGTATCGCTCAGATCTAGTCATTAACAACTCATCAAAGATGCCAGCAAAACTACTTAGAAATTCTTTCACAGAAAGCAAAACCATGCAATAAATTAATATACAAATCTAGGCAACAGAAATAATGCAAAATACTTTATAGAAATAATGCAAAATACTTTATACAAATCTAGGCAACAGAAATAATGCAAAATACTTCTGGAAAGAGATATTTAGCAAAATAAAGTTGAGTAAGACTTGTTCGTTTTAATCACAGACAGGTTGCTATGATTTAGACTAAGCTTAAATATTGATAGATTGGATGCTTCATGGTTAAAGATAATGAAACTTTAGAATAATTGTAATTTGATGGATTTCAGTTTGTTGAAACTATTGGCCATTTGAAGAAAGTTAACACATCCTTTTTCTCATTAAGATCTTCTTGACCCATGTTCACAGCTTGGTATAAAGCAGGCTGTTTGCATCAATTTGACTGATTGTTGTTGTTATAAAAATAAGGATATAATTTTATAGCTGCTCATTCTGACTTACATTCAAAGCAGGGTTCACCTTAGACTATGGGGCAACAGTTTTGTTCTCTAATTAAAATTCTAGACTTACAGGTTTATAGATTTTAAATGAAGATATTTATATTCTTAAGGATATCTTTCTGAACCAAGTTAACATTGGTGCAAGCAGGAGATGGTTAGTATAGCACAGATATGTGAGGATTTTGAGAAAATTGTTAATATTGTTTCTTTTTAAATTACATTAAAAGGATTGTAGGAAGCAATACAAAAATTACATCTTCCTGGCAATGTTGAGTTTTAGAGAATTGTTCTCTTTTTCATAATCTAATATTAGTGGGCAAAGTAGTAAGAGTCAAATGACATTTATATATTAATGCAATTTACACATAATTTAATTGAAGTGATAAAATCTGAGCTATTTAGTGAAACCTGTTTAAAGAGACTTTTAAAAGATAGATTCCTAACTGTATATGGAAATTGAAACGGGTGCTTCTTTATTTCCAGGGACAGAATAATTTAAGTGCTTATTCAATGACTATAACCTCTGTTTATAGCTATAACATGGAAAGAACAATATATAAATCTCAAGGCCCCTAAGCTTTCATGCACAAAAAGAATATAGTGCTTGGAACATAATTCAACTACTGCCAGTCCTTATTTCATTTCCTAAGGCTTCTGAACAAATTAGAGAGTTGGACAAGTTTATAGCCTATGACTTTCTTTTCCAGGTTAAAAATGGCCTGAAGATTTAGTAAGTTCTTGTGCTCTATGATTTCAATTATTTTCTATTGTGATTTTTTTTCTTACAATAATAGGGTGTTATATATATTATTTATATATATGTAAAAAGCTGAGACTGCAAAGTTCAATATATCTTTTTCCTTGCATTTTCCATTTCATTTTGCTATTTAACTGTATTTCCATATCATTTACTATTCATTTAGTATTTTGTTTTAACATTTTCCCGTGACTTTCATTTTCTCTATTTCACGATTTGGTTTGTAATAGTCTGGCATCACCACATTATTACAAATAACTCAATTCACACTATATACAAACAAGGTTTGTTTTGCCTGAACACATCTGACAAAAACTGACAAGTATCATAAAATTACCTCCTTCTCCAAGTAGGTTTTTGGTGGGAGTCATCTTAGTATTTCTTCTGTTTTTTTCTTTCGTGTCTGATTTTTTTGGAGGCTATGAAAATTAATACTTCATTAACCTGGTATCAGTGAAAGAAGAAAGCTTCCTATCTCTTAGATTTTCCAGTTCTTGAATTTTAACAATAAATGTCTTTTCTGAATTATGAAATATTTCCAATCTACAAATGTAACTTAAAAGTTTGTAACCTGCTTAGCTCAACTATAAACTTTGTATTTTAATTTTGAAAACAAACAGATTCAGTAAACTTTTGTGAGGAGTGAAGAAAAAGAAAGTTACTTGGAAAATAACCATCAGAGACTTTTTATTGTTTAAATTAAAATTGTGTATACTAAGCAATTTATTTAATAAAAATATTCTCTCTCTGTCATGAAGAAAACTTTCAAAGAAACAAGTGACCTCTCAGGAAAGCATCTGTTAACAGGGTGAAAAGAAATTACTGTTTCTTCTGTTATTCATTGGTTCCCTCTGCAACTAATTTTTAGAAAAGTATTAAAACATCTACTTTTCTTGGAAAATATGTTTATTGCAAACCAGCCCTTCTCTACTTCCTATGTCATATTTGGGAAACGGAGCGTTTGACCTCTCAGTAGTTTTCCATTTCTCAATTCAATGATTATCCTCTAATATTTAAGTCTTATGAAATAACTTTTAACGTTTAGTCTACTGGATGGAGAACTCCATCATTTATTTAATCATATTTTATTGGAAGCACATCTTCCACTTGGTTGCTTAGGTGGTAGGGAGTAATGAAACATATTTGTCATATTCTTACTTTTCATTTCATATCGTCAAGTAGCACTTTAGACCAATGGTCTAAACTATAATGACTCAATTTTAGAAAATTTTTATACTAATTTAAAGTAAATGAAATTGAAGTGCTGTACATTTTCTAAATGAAAATAAATGGTTAGACCACTTCATGTAAAATAGTTTTAACTATTGCTTTTGGAAAAAGCTAGCAAACATCCTTTCATATTCATAGCTCTCCCATATAGTTAATGCATTTTTCATTTGTCTTTATTAACTTCCATAAAGGCTGTTTTGCTTATAGTTATTTTAAAATATGGTAATAATTCATTTGAATGTCAATAATTATATGGTAATTGAAAGTAAAAGTTTAAATTTTCCATGATGTATATCTGACATCTTCATGTTGTCTTTCTCAAAATGTGGAGTATGTTTTCCTGCAAATGTAGGTATGCCAAGTTACTGGATAAACATTTTTCTAAAGCAGCAATTTTATTCAAAAAGTTTTGGGAAAATATTATATAACTTGTTTAACATTTTTAATATTAAAATAAAAAATTCAAATGCATCTTAAAGGCCCACAGTGAGACCTCATATTTACTTGCATTGGGCATTTCGAACCATACACCAAGACCTGGGGTACATATTGACTTGCCTCTAATATTGAGCTTATTTCAAATGAAAATATTTGAGAAAGACTGTTTACTATAAAAAAAGTTCTTTAGTCTTTCCTCAGACATGTTATTAAGTTAAATTCTATATTCTTGATGAAGGAAAATGAAGTAATAATAAGAAATAAGGGATTTTTTAAAAATACTTTATTCCAATTTCAGATCTAGTTTTGATATTAGAGAAAAAGGTCGCATATATTAAGTTGTAACTTTCGATTTAAAAAGACTAGCTATCACACTACTTTTTCGGGAGAAAGGAAATTAAATTTCTGGCTTCTGAGTCTCCATTTATGTCTCTTATACTAGGCAGGTTAAATCCAATCTAACGTTCTGCTTGATGCATATATCCTCCTTAAAACTTCCCTAAAATTTAATCTTCTAGGTTTTACTGGTATAATTTTTATGATAAAGACCTCTAACTTTAACCACATTTGTCTATATTTAATTGATAGAAAATTATTTTTCAAACTAATCATAAATGCACTCTATGGTCACATTCATTCTTTGGTCCTTAAGTTTAATCCACTTTTTATTCAGAAATTGACAAGCATTCATATTGTTAATCACAGTTACTCAAGAACTTATAAAACAGTTGTAATTTCTTTTTTGGCCTTTTCTTATGTGTAAAAAGCTCCAATTACATCAGATATTTTACATGCCACACATTTTGAATCTCTTTAATGATCCAAGTTGTTCTTCTTTTTATGTGCTTTACATTGGCAAAGACTCTTAAATTATAGCACCTATAAATGAATATAATTCTCAGAATATGGTTTTACCAGTATAGAGTTTACATAGATTTTTCTCCTACTATATCATGTTTTAAAAAAATATGACTAATTCTTGCCCCCAGTCCAGAATAGTTATACTCTATTAATTTTCTATATCTATTTTTATTTATTTTAATGGCTTTTTCCTCATCTATGATTCTTAAGAGGTTCCATTTCTTAATTGGCTTAATGTAATTTAGATTGCCATAGTGGAGAATTACTTGACCACGTTCCAAATTAAAGTGTTGGGAGAAAAAAAAAGGAAGCTCTAGTAATTTTAAATTGCTTTACCTTGAGCCTAGTAATTAAAAATAATTGCCATATTTTCAATATTTAAAAGTTACTCAGTCTGGATGTGGCTGAGCTTCCAGCCTGTTAAAATAAAAAGGAGAAAAATGCATTACTTCTAATTATTACAACAGTTTATAGTAATAAAATTGCTTAATTTGGGGAAAATCAGGTTTCTAGTATTTTTAGTTTAGTTCAACAGACTCTTTTAAATGCTTCAAAGGCCTCCATCTAAATAATTTAGTTTTGACTAAAAACAGTGGTGGTTTATTCATCATTCAAAATGTTCAAAAGTAGTATATCACCTGTCAGCCATGTTGTAGATTTCAGCATTAAGTTACAGGAAATACTGGACCTATCGAAAACTTGAAAAGTCAGCTTAATAAATAACTATTAGCTAACTAGGCAGGCCTGCACTCCAACACAAAATAATCAGTAAAAGAACAGGTACTTTCCTTTAATAAAGAAATTGGAGAAGGCTCTCATTTTGAAGTTACCAAAATGTCAACTGAAAACAAATGATTTGGGCATAACTTGGGCCAGCTATTTTCTTCAGTCCTAGAATTTACCAGAGGTGTAAGATTCACTAGAAGCTCAGCTTATAGGAGAATTCTATTTTTCTTTAAAATATAAAAAAGCTTGAGTAGAAAAGGACCATAATACCACACAATTTTACATATAATCTTTAATAGCAACCTACAAATTATAAATATTAACCTGGTTAGTGAAGGCACATTTTCATTTCCTTTAGAATCTTTATTTCACAGGAAAAACTGGTTGTGAATGCTCCCCATACTTTAATTTCATTCATATGGCCTGCATGTCTTTTTTATGGGTTGAAATTCTCTTTATATTTGAATTTCCTTTAAAGACTTTTGATAATACCATTCATGAACTACCTACTGACAATTTTTGCATTTTTGAAACATATGCAGAGGATAGAAATAAGTGTCTGTAGTTGAAATGAAAGAACATAAGCTTTTAGAAATAAATGTTTGAAATGCAAAATAGTCTGGCCCTTTAATCAAACATTTATTAGGTGCCAACATGGGTCTGGTACTCAGTGGGACACTAGATCAGAGTGCTTACAATAACTTTCCATGCCAGTAAATGTGTGACTCAGGTGTCATTGGTCCATTCACCTTAGTTTGAAATTAAAAAAAAAATTCTTTGACTTGGCTTTTTCTTCCAGTCAAACAGATGATTATTATTTCATCCATATCTATTTTTGGAGCTAAGAAAGGGTTGAAGAAGAATTATCTTAATTCATTTTTAAAGGGACAGAGGTCTGTTAGAAAATGAATAGCTGTATTTTTAACGTTTGATTAAAATAACAACAAATGATTACAGTGACAATGTGTATATTCTCTTTTGACCTTCTCATAAAATCTGTAAGTTTGCTACTTTTATTATTCCATTTTTTTTGATGAGGAAGAGGGCCATAGACAATTTAAAAACATACTTAATATCTCACAGCTAGTAAATGGTACAAGGCTTTGAATCAGTCTTTCTCCCTCCAGTATCTGAGCATTTTAATCACTATGCTCACTCCTACAATAAATATACTGAGGTACTTATTATTTCTCATGAAAATTATCTTATGATTTTTGTTATAAATATCTCCTCATATATTTTTTATTAAACATATATTCAGGAATACTTTGAAAGTAAATGAACAATTTAAAAACTGTGGAGAAAGAGTAATAATTTTAAGTTCAGAATATACAATTATTATGTGTCTATTATTTTACTTTTATCAAATTATTTCATGTCCTTGATAGTTTTTAAATTACAATTACAGAACGACTTCAATTTTAAAGTCCCTTGGG
>NW_011888869.1:5106609-5124863 GCF_000151845.1 Pteropus vampyrus
CTAATTTGTATCCTTCAAAATAGTTAATTACTGATGAAAATTAAGCTAAGTCGATATTTGCTGTCTTTATGTTTACTTGTGGAAATTTTCTCTTCTATTCACAATGCTTTTAACTAAGAGTATATGTTTTATAAAAATTTTATTTTTTAAACAAAATTTGAGTCATCTTGATCCAACGAGAAAAATCTAATAACTATGAATAGCAAATCTTTTTAAATATAAGTATGCATTAGAAAATAAATTTTCTAATGTGGAAGAAAAATTAAGCAGCGTTAATCTAGAATATAAGGATGCAGAAGCCAAGTCAAAATACAATACATTCAATCTCTTTTGTTCCAATGACAATTGAAATACTACATAATGCAATGTATTATGTGACCAAATCTTAAAAAAATAAAAAGAAGAGCAATAATGACAGTAATGGATTATAACCCTAGGAAAAAATAAATATCCATGAGTGAAGAAATAACTGAGTAAGTGAATAAACAGGAAGAAAGGACAGTTCCTCATTGCAGTAGAATTCCGATTAATAAATGGAGAAATAATGATGGAAATATGAAATCCATATGAAATATAAAAGCACCACATTAATATTTGCTACAGGCAAGAATTATCGGTGGATGCTAAAGTTAATGAATGAAACTATGATATAAAATAAGTTAAACTCTCTCCCAAGAAAATTCTAGTTAAAAAAGGGAAAAAAAACATATGGAGAAATCTATCCAGGCTCCAATTTAACCAAGTGATCAATGTTAATCTTACTGATAATGAGAAATATCAGTATAATCTACCAGTTGATGCTTTGCAATTGGAAGAACGCAGTGTCATATCTGTGGTACCTTATCCAAAGGTTATACTTGAAAACAAATCAGACAAACCCAAATTCAGGGACATCTACAAAATAATTGGCCGGTATTATTCAAATATCTTGGAATCATGAAAAACAGGTATCTTCCTGACTGAGAGATATTAAGGAGACATGGAACTAGATGTGGGATTCTGCACTTGAAAAAGAGCATTAGTGGGTTCAATACAGTCTGAAATTAGTTAATAGCTTGTATGAGTGTTAATTTTTTTATTTTGATCATTTCATACGGTTATATAAAATATTAACATTTGAGGATGCTGTGAAGTGTGTAGAGGGAACTTTTTCTGAGTTTTGCAACTTTTCATTATCCTGTAATTATTTCAAAATGCAAAGCTAAAAAATTAAATTAAAAAGGTAATAACTTTGGCTTTGAGATTCTAATATGTTTAGTCTTGTTCTTTGAAAGATTTTTGTACTATGCTACCTCAAAAATTGCTAATTTATCTTGCTAACTATAAAATACTTGGTCAAAATAATGAAAAAACAATATTTTGAACAATCATTTATAAACATTTAAGTAGGTGCTATGAAAGTAAAGTAATAGAAGCCAGTTCCTTGTCCTACAAGAGTTCACAATATGTAGAATATATATGCTTCGAAAGTTAAGTTACTATATGATGCCAAAAATATGGTATATCGACAAGTGCTTTTGATGTACAGAAGAAGAGGTTGGTCCAGCGTGATAACTGAGGACAGCATCAAATTCAAGTTGACCTTAGTGAGGTAGGATTGAAATTAACTTGAATGTGAAGGCAATATCATGTGGTCTGGAGTATAGCATTAAGTACTCAGGCAGGTTTAGAAAATTTTGAGTAGTCAATTAGAGTAGAAATGAATATTCTTTTGTTAATAATAATTAAAATAAATTCATATATAACTTATTATGAAACTGCCCTGTGCCTATCAATAAATTATTAGAAAATAACTTACTCATCACATTAACCTTAGGAGATATTTTCTATCATTTAATTCAATTTTACAAATGAGAAACAGGCCTTTAAAGATGATGTAGATTGCCCATGATCACACTGCTAGATAAAGGGGCACAGTGACAAATTTATCTGGCTCTAGAGCTCACATTTTTCTAAATGGAAGAGATGCCATGCTAGAGAATACAGTTGTTTTCTTTTTTTTCTTTCTTATTTAAGGAGATTTGTACCAGAGGGGAAGAATCTCCTCAGAGGCATAAACGAACTTTATGTTGTGAATGCTTTATAAGCAATCATGCTCTTTTGTCTGAGTTGGAGAGTAATCAATGCTCTAGTGTTTGTGGGTCATATAGGAGGAGCTACCAGACCGCTCCATATAGAAAATGTCCTTTGTTCCTGTGACCTGGATTTGCTTGGAAGCAATCAGCTGAACAATAGTCTAGGCAGACAAAGTAATCAGGCTCTTCAGTGTTTGAGGACCTAAAACGAGGTGGTGCCAAGACCTAGAGAGCAGATGGAAGATTAAAAAGCAGTTGTCTTGGAGTGTAATTATGGGCGATATCGGGTCTCTCCTAGATTCGATTTTTAGAGAATATTCTAGAAACAGGGTTACAAGAGTGTATAATCAAGGGAAAGTTTTGGGAGTTCAGTTTTAGACATATTGAAATGTGACATTCATCTAGGACACCCACGTGTAGGTGTTAGATATACTGTCTTATCAAAAGAGAGGGATTTGTGTTTCGATACAGATATGGCAGTCATCAGATTAGCTCGCAGGATATCAGCAAGCATAATACAGTTATTAGTAGACACAAATGAATTTCTACAACCTGCTCTGTAAGCTCAATGAAGTCCAGAAGCTCAATCTGTTCAATCATAACTTAACATGAAAATTTAGGTATCAATAATACATGATCAGATAACTGAATGGATTCATGTTTCTAAAGAGAGAACTTAGAGACTCCACAAAGAATTCTATTTTAAAGCTTTAAGAAAAGTAAAGATACAGCACAAGAGAAAGAAATCAGGCAATGAGAGATATTCACAAACTTTTCTGGGCAGATCTCAGGGCTCTTTCTCAGTGACATAGGATGACTTTGTCTTCAGATTATTACCAACCAAGACATACATAAGAAAGATATCCTGGACTCAGGGGAACCAAAGCATAAACTGAACCTGCCTTCCACAGATAAGCTCTCACCTTTAAAGCTGAATTTTGCTTCCTCTGGAATCATCTCTATTATCTGACCCTTCTTTCTCTACGTTATCTCAGCTCTCTTTCCCTGAGCAGTCTCTTCCTCCACAGGGAATATTTGCTAGAGATTTCTGATATCTTCAAGAGAGTAGATCCCCTCAGAACACCTTGATCTTCCTCAGTTCTTTAGCTGCTCCCCATGCAATTCATTCGTTGGTGGTTCATTTGTTGGCACTCAACACTCAGTTCAGAGACCCTGAAAAATGTTTTTCCTTTTTTTCACTACCTAGATTTACTGCTTGATTGCAGACCTATTCACCATATTCACAGCAGAGCTCTACTTATTCTACAAGTGAGTACACATTTGTTATTTCTGAACTCTGTGCCTTGCAGGACTCATTTCCTTATCACTAGACTTGCTCCAGTGGTGATTTGCTGTACCCAATACATGTTTCCAGGGGGGATTTCCTGTCGCATAGTTCTGTTTAAGATGTCATTCAGGTTTGCATTTTTTTTTATCCTCGTTGTTTTACTTGGTATTTGGTAGGAGAGGGGAAAAGATTGAAAACTTAACTTCCGCCATTCTCCTGCTAGAACTTAAAACATAAACTGAGTCAAATTTAGTAATATAGTTTGTCCTAGAAAGTTACATATTTTGCTAGTAACTTTATTTACATATTTTGCTAGTAATTTTATCAAATAGATTTGAAAAATCTATTTGATAAAATTGTGCATCATTAAGAGATTTTTAAATCTACAATTACATTTGATTTATAAAGGACTTTATTTTGATTTACATAAATTGAACTCTTAACAAATTATATTTTTAATGAATATCCAATTTTTTAAACAAAGTAGTCCTCTATAAATGCATATATAACGGAGGGAATTTATATGTGTATGCATCAATGTGTACTTGTTTATAGATACATGCACATGTGAATGATAGTGAAACAAGTTTAGGTAATCATACACCAAATCTGTATTTACGAATAAACTTTTCTTACCACTTTTTCAAATATATCTTATTAAAAAGAGCTATATGAAAAAAATACTAAGCTATACTTGCTTTTGTAGAGTGGTGGCTTTGCTAATGGGCTAACATTATTTAAGTAGATATTAAAAGCATAAATGTACTTAGAAAAATTTGTATTTTTATCATATGAACTATTCCCTTTTTAAAGGAATATCAATTCGACTTCACGTTTTTTTAAAAATAATGCCAACAAGAGAAAAATTGCACTTCAGCATGAGAAACAGAACAAAGAACAGTATCTTTTATCTCTTGTCAGAAAGCATTTTTGAAAACAAATCTTCCAACCTTGTGCAACTTCAAAGAAGTAATCATTTCAGTAAGAAAAATCCAAAAGCGTATAGTACTGTAACTCTATATCATTACAGAAATAACTCTGCATATAAAACGAACATATCCAACCCACTTACATAGTATAATTAACTGGGCAATTAAGCTTTGTCAAAAACATTCTTTTGTATTTAGTATTTGAGAAATGTTATCATATGTTAAAATGTGTATTGTGATTTCTACACAGTCATTTGGAAATACTCTGCCTCTATTCTGAAAATAAATTTAAAATATTAATATTTTTGTTCGTTTCTAAATATCTCAAGATTTCATGCATATATAGTTCTCTAAAGTGAAAACACTGCAGTACATTATCAGGAATTATACCATGGCTTATATTGAGTGAATTGGTATTTATATTTCCTGTTGTTTTCGTTAAGTCACATGCTTGCAATGAGGTCATACTGAGATGTATTAGGTTGGAAGAATAAATGTAATTTGAAACTCTACAAGAACATATTACTCAGGAAAAAACATTTTCTTCTGCCTATTTTAAGGAATAGATATTCTGGCAAAGTCTGAGGAAATCAATCAAGAATTAGATAATTGCTCTGCTCCAAAGATCAGGGCTATGTCATTGCTGACAGATGTCAGTGCTTATGCCTGTGGACCCAACATCTTAAAATAATAAGCATCAACATAAATTTGGCTCACAGAGCATATTCAGGCACTTGTTTCAAGTAACAAAGAAAGTTTTGGGTTATTAGGGAGGCATTAAAAAAATGTTTTAATTTAAATAAAAATAAAGGAATTCAATTTAAATATCAGACCTAGACATTTTTCCAGGTTTTAACCAACATGTTTATTTGTACAGTATTGCTTTATAAATCATGCTACTCTACATAGTGTCTCGGTTATTCCTTTTCCATGCTTTAGTTCCAAAGAAATAGAATGAAATAAATGCTCCTGCCAAATAAATACCTTTCTTCTCTAAATACCAGCCTTTCCCTCATCTATTTGAACAGGGTCACATGAGAAGCAAATGCATAACAACAGGCACATGATAGACCCTTAAAGAAAATAAGTAACTTTATGGCTTTTCTTCATGACAAAAACTGGTTTTTAATAATCTTTTGTGAGGGCTAGTTTTTCATTTTGATATTGTTTTATTTTTATTTTAATATAGATCTGATACTTTTGTAAAACACAATAAGTACATGTTACTATTTACTGGTGGTTCTTTCCTAGCTTTAGGGTAGTGTCTTTTCATTCATACACACAGTAAAACAGCGAAAGACTCTAAGGGACCCCTCTGCAGATCATGAGAGTACTCTCCACCTCTTCTCTAGTTCTCTTCCCCGCAAATTCCAGCCATCTTGATCCACCCCAGCTCCAATCTCTTTCTTCTCAAGTCAGCAAAGTCACCAGGCTCTGTTCAGTTTCTCCCTCCCGTACTGTGCCCTAGAGACTGCCTCCTTGTAGTAAGCCAGCACCATCTATGGTTTACCTTGCTTATTTTCTCTCAGGGATCACAGCTCTGCTCTGCCTCTTAAGCAACCTCTTGAAAATATTGTTTCATGCATATTATCTGGTTTTCTAATTTTTTAATGGAGGTAAATTTGGCTCCAGTAGTGCATATCAAGGAACAGATGTCTTCCTTCATGATTAGAAGCTATTTTCTATAGATATAGAAATCTAGCTGTACAGTTTTGTTTTTTCTGTTTTGTTGTTGTTTTTTGTCTCAGCACTTAAAAGCTGTCATTCTATTGTTTACATTCTGATGATAAAGCAACTCTCATTCTTGTTTCCCCCTGTAGGTGATGTATCATCTCACTGAGACTCCGTTCGTTTTGTGTTTCTGTTTTTTGTTTGTTTGTTTGTTTTTGGTCAATTCTTATTTCTATATTCTGGTAACTTGTATTCACCAGTCTTCAATTTCATGATGCTTTCTTATTTTGTGCCCAATCTGAATTAATGTCATCAATGAATTTTTAAATTCAGATATTTAATTTTCTTAGTTTTTGGATGTTTAGGTTTGTTTTTTTTTTACATTTTCCACTGTCTCAGATGGCCTTACGTTCACCTGTTATACTTATTATTTCCTCTAGAATCTTTAATATATTTATCATAGTTGTTTTAAAATCCTTGGCTCCCAATTCAAATGACCATCTTGGTCATTTGTGGGTCTATTTCTATTGAATGATTTTTCTCTAGACTCTGGGTTAAATTTTCTGTGATTTCCTCAGATTTAGTAGTTGTTGGTTACACAATGTATATTGAGATGTAGTATTCATAGAGACTAAGGACTCTTACCTTTATCTGCAAAGTGTTGGCTTCTTTCCTGTTAGGAAGCAAAATCAATCTTGTGGAGGATTGGTTTTAAACTTTATTTTTGCCCTTAGCCCTAGAGCATAGCCGTTAGTCTAGGAATATATTTCATAAATCTAAAGTATGGTTCTTATAGGATTCCAGTAGAAATCCACAGATGTTTCACTAATTCCCTCTAAATTCAAACTATATCTCTTTGCTGGGCAGCTTCAGAATTTTCTACGGAGAATTTGTAGCCTTCTTGCTTCTGTACTTCTATGAACGATTTGTACTCTAATGCCAAGTATTAGCTTAGGTGTGTGTCAGTCAAGGAATTGTGCAGAGACTATAAAGAGATTTTGAGGAGTTCCCTGGACAATAGACTATTTCTCCAATTACCAGCCACTATGACATACCCAAATGACAAATTCTGACTTAGCCTAATGAAACTGTTGGTTGCTGCAGGATCTCTGTCTCCCATGTATCACAAAAAACTGAGAACTTCTTTCAAGAGAAAAACCAAGCATGTTCCTTTAAAAATCATATTTCTTCCAGTTTCTGTTTTCTTTTCTTTGCTCTTCATTTTCTTCAAACTTATTTTTTCTAATTTTGTCTAAGTAGCTTTTTATTGCTGTCAGCAAGAGTACGATACAAATTTCAAGAGACCAAATTCAACCTTTCTGATTGAAATTAAATCTTATTTTTACTGAAGGTTAGGAATAGGATCTTCTTTCCAGTGTGTTTGTTATACTGTAATATATATCCTATTAGTTACCCAGTATTAAAAATTCTTATTTGGCCACTAAATTTAGTATTCTTTCCTTTTCTTTTCGGTCCTCGAATAAACCCCTGTGGAACTGATGTCTGTGAGGGAGTTACACATAATCCATCTTTTTATTATTTGTGCATCTACTCTCTCGAAAGAAAAATGAACCTCTGTTCAAAAGACTGTTGAGTTACTTAGGTACAATATGCTTAGTATCTCAGAATTCCAAAGTGTTTATTAACAATAGTGATAAATGGACAAGATTGAGGAAAAGAAGCCTTTGAAATTTTGCATAAAACTCTCCTTTAATTTTGTATGTCTTTAGATAATATCTTTTATGACAGGCAATTTTAGTATTATTTTGTTACCTTTAAAGTCCATTGTATAAAGACAGTAAATTTTTTGTCCAAAATTAACTTATATTTAGAATTATTAACTACATTTAAAATGTAGCTCCAATTACTCTATTGGAATAATTTGTATAGTTTATTAATTTATAAATTCATTTTATTATTTATGTTACAGATATTTTATGCCATTCTTAGAGAGCTTTTTTTTTGTATAAGAATAAAACACTATGTCATAATCTAGAAAACTGTAGAGAAAATTTTGCATGATCTAAAATATGCCAAAACTATACTTCCAACTCTGCATCTTGTTTGTTTGTTTCTATTGAATTTATTGGGGCAACACTGGCTAATAAAATTATGTAGGTTTTAAGTGTACAATTCAACAATATGTTACATGTATATTGCATTGTCTGTTCACCATTCAAAGTTAAATTTCTTTCTGTCACCATATATTTGATCCCTTGTATTCTTATTTACCTCCTCCTCTCCCTCTTTTCTTTCTGGTAACCACTAAACTGTTTTCCGTTGAGTCTGTTGTTCATGAGTCTCTGTCTTGTTTGTTGCTTTGTTTTATATCCCACAAATGCATGAAATCATATGGTTCTCAACTTTTGTCAGATTTATTTCACTCAGCAGATAAAACTAGGAAATATATGTAAGTATACTAAACTATACCTTTATACATGTTACATTTCATTTCTGTGTATATGTTTGTCTGTGTGTGTTTGTGTGTATAACCTATCACAAATTCAGTCATCTCTCTGAATCCAATTCAATTTCACAGAATCCTTTTTAACCTTTCTCCTTTCCTTATTTGTAATTGTCTCTCCAACAGTGAAAAATTAAGTTGTCATTTTCAAAAATATAATATTTACTTGTTCAATTCTAGTATATACATAATGTAGTTTACAAGTGCTAACCTATTCTCCTGTAAATAACACATTTACTAACTTGATTGCAACATTTATGTGAATTATTTTTGTCTCTAGTCTAACAGTATCCAATCACAGTACTATTTTCAAAGGTTACTTAGCTGTTTTTAAATGTTTTTTTTTTAATTTTTCACCACCTTTAGTGTGATTAACTTATTTATGTATATGTTTCAGCAACGTTTTGCCTAAAAATATGCATTATACAATTATTTTTAAAAAGTGAATTGAGTTGACTTGGTTTTTTATCTTGGTGCTTAAGTACTTCCTTTTAGCCCATTAGCGTCTTGAAGAAATGCATTTACTCTTTGAGGTCTCTTGGTCATCTTTCTATCATTTTCTGTAGCATATGTCATATAGTAGTTTACTTAACTGACAACAATATCTTGGAATAGAGCCTAAATTGATACAAAACATTTATTAGAATAGTACTTTTTATGATAGAAGTGATGTCTTTTGAAACTGCATTTCTATAAATTCAAAAGTACAAAGATAGGAATACATATGATACTTTTAAAAATTACTTTTTATAATTATACTCTGTGAATGTATAAAGATGATTCACTCTTCAATGTATAATTTTATAACCCTTTAATACCCAACTTTACTCATGTAAAAACTAATTTAAAAAAATTTTAGGACAAAATGAACCTCATGACCACAGTTATGATTAAAATCAACCATTTCTAAAAAGTGGCCCAGTGTGAACTCTGCAAAAATGTAAAAACCATAGTCATTGTTTTCCTGCATAAACAGATTTGTTTTTTACTTAGAAACTAAAAATTATTTACATAAAAATAAATACTTAGCATTTGCAATAAGTAGTCATATTTTTTTCTAAGAATCAGAAAACTACATTTTGGAAACATCTATTTAGATTGTATTATATACAAAGTTTTGATTAAAATTTGTTGTTTTTGTTTTAGAAATACTGTGTAGTTTTCCCTTTTCCAGAAATTGCCCTGGTGATACATTTCATCCTGTGAGCATGGTCAAAGTTCTTAGATACGGTTTGTGGCCTATATTTATTTTATGCTGTAACTACTGTAGCTTCTCAGTGAAAGAGGTCATGATTTCTATGATTGCTTAAAGACTGATGGCATCCAATCCACAATTCTGGAAAAGATTTATTTACTATGCTGCAACTCAAATATCCAAGTATCTAAGAAACATTAACACCAGGGTGTCCCTGAAATACTGAAAACTCAGCATGCCAAAGTTGAATGTTTCCTTCTTTAATAATAATCTATCTTTAACCCACAAGTCACCATTCTTCCTCTTCCGATTTCAATCATAGTTTATTCTATGACTATGCATACATGAAACCTAGTGATTTTGATGTTAATCAGTCACAAATTTTGGATCATTTCAACTCTTAAATCTCTCTCTGATGGATTATTTTGCTAAGATTCCTTTCTTTATGACTCCAATTTTATCCTTCCCCCTTTATTTTCTGTCTTTCACTGCCTTTAGAGGAAAAGCCTATTTCTTATCTTAACCCATCAATCCAGAGCACATCAATCTCCCGTTTAAAGTAGTAGAATGTCTTCCCAAAGCCTGCAGACGTGGTCCACACTTTGTAGTATTGATATAAGGCCACTTGTGTTTGTTTATCATCAGCCTGGCTAATATCTAGCTGTCGCTTTATGCATACTGGCTGAGTTAGGCTTCTTTCAAGTGTCAGGAATCAGAAACACAATTGGATTACTTCAGATAATGGGGATAATGGGAGTTTATTTTCAGTGAAAGCAAGAAAGACAGAAAATGGTCTGAGCAACCAAATAACCCGTGCTCACAGAGAATGCAGTGTGTCTCAGAATCTAGGGCACCTCCAGCTCCACTTCTCTTTGCAGCCATGTCAGCAGCAGGCCCCCATCTCTCCGACTCTAGCCCTCCATCGTTGTGCTAACACAGCTACTGTGAATTTCTGTTTCCACCTTTTCCATCATGTGAACTCAACTCACTTCTTTTTAAATGTTTCTCTCTAATAGAGCATCTCTACTGTGTCATAGCTTCTGCTTTCTGACTTCTCTCTGTCTTGTCAAATGAGCATTTTAGACAAAAGAATTTAAAAATAAAAGAAAGAAGTTTGCTTACAGAAATGTCACAGGACAGAATTCAGAAGGGATGGCTTAAAAAATGAGTTTTTTAAGAGAAATAAAAATCGCCAATTACTATAGGATGACCATTTAGCAACATATAGAATAAGTTTTAGAAACTGTTCTGTCTTTGGTCCTAGTGATACCACAACTAAGAATGTATTATGTGACTGTAATAAGAGATAAACAGAAATATATGCAAGACATTAAGAGTTTCTACAATGAAAGAACTTTCATTTAGTACTTAATACATGCTGAACACTGTGATATCTTCATACATATTCTCATTTGAATAGCACACAAACTACACTATATAATAGTTACTTTCCACATTTTACAAATGACAGAACTGAGTCACAGAAAAGATAATTAGCAAATTATCTATTCTAGCATGTAATTGTTGATAATAGTATTTCAAGAAAGTAGACTTAAGATTCTGCATACTTACCATTAAATGAGAAGTAGACAGAGTAAGAATATTCATATCACTTACAATTTAGAAACTACCTCATTGTTTAAAAAGTATAAATAAGAAATAAATATTTATTTATATAGATATGTAGATGGAGATAGCTAGCTTGCTTGATAAGTATTCTATATTCCATAAATATATTATCTCCAGGAATATACAATGTCATTTATGTTTGTGCATTATAATTTGGCTAACTAAAGCATGATACCAATATGCACATATATAAATACACCTGCATAAAAAAACAAGTAACAGACCAAATTGTTAACTACAGTTACTTTTGAATGATAGTATTATAATTTTTATTTTCTTCTATGTATACTAAATATGTTATACATGTAAATACATTAACATGTGTTATATTTATAATGAGATGTTTAACTAAGGTTCAAACATTATGTTGTATGTTACGTGTATGGTGTGTGTGTATGTGTATTATTTTTTAGCAGATACGATCTATAGAAATGATATCTGGCATCCACATTGAAATGTGCATACTAAAGAAATTACAAAAGGTCTTACTAGATTAGTTAGTAAGTTGTCAGAAGAAAATCTTAATTTGAACATCCTTCTAGGTTATTCTATAGGTAGAATATTTGAAAATAAAGAGCTCAGTGGAGCTATGCCACAGAATAAGAACGCTTCTATTCACACAGTAAACAAATAGGAGGCTAAATATGTATTGTGACATTTCCTACACAATATATGTACACTTCATCACAGGTGAGGACTAGGATCTCCTAAGCATGGGTCCCCAATCCCTGTGCCATAGACCAGTACCAGTACCAGTCAATGGCCTGTTAGAAACAGGGCCACACAGCAGGAGTTGAGCAGTGGGCCAGCAAAAGAAGCTTCATGTGTATCTGCAGCTGCTCCCTAGTGCTAGCATCTCCAGCTCAGCTCTACCTCAGGTCATCAGGCATTAGATTCTCATAGGAGCACCAGTCCCTAGTGCCAAAAAGGTTGGGGACTGCTATCCTAAGGTACTGCCTAATGATGCTGGCTTCATATTCCCAAACAATTACGTAGTAAAACAACAATGTTGAATACAGGCATGCCAGAATCTTTATCCAAGACATCTGGCAAGTCATAAAGTGATTTCCCTAAACCTAGTAAAAATAAATATCATCTAAAACATTATCTTATGGTTTTTAAACATGTCTAAGATATTTCTGGAAGGCTGCATTCTCTCCAGGATGCTATCAAGTGCAGAAAACATTAGTGGGAGGGAGAGCATACTGTACAACAAAGAAGAGAAACAATGAGGGCCTACTGAGATTTTAAGAATTGTAGCACACCCTTAATAAGTCCCAACCCTAAGACTTCTGTTAGACCTCATGAGAGCTGAGCATAAGTAAATAATTATTATTACAATTACAACTGAAAAGGTAAAATAACAAAACAGAAAGTACATCAAGCCAACTTCTCTAGCAATCAAAATTCTCAGTGTCATTAGGTACAAACTCTGAGTTGCTGAACTATTGAAGAAAGTAATTCTATTGTCAAACCTTGTCAGAAAAGACATTATCTTCAACCTTTCTTTGTTCCTTCTTATCAAACTTCTTCAGATTTTCACAATTATTTTAAATTATACAGATCATATCTGTATATGAAATGTAGTCTGTTCAACTGTAACTCTGACAGTACTAAGATAATAATTGGATTGTTGATTCTTTCGGCACCTACAACAGTCTGCACCTTAGGAACCCTATAGATTTTTAATATTGAACTCATAAAAGTGACTACTTCATTTATTTATCAGAATCTTCTGTGTGTAAGGACAGTAATTCTATAGCATTCTTTCCTATAGTAGCCTCTGCCCCAGAGGTTTGTATTAGAATGTATGACGTGGAGAATGATGTGCATTTTCTTGTTGCTGCTACTGTTGCTTTGGATATTATATTTATCACCTCTCCCATATTTTGATACACCACCATCGTTCAGAAATATTCAGCAGATACAGGGTTTAGCAAATTTCTATTTTCTTTGGGTATTAAATACATACTTATTATAATAACATTATTTTTCACATTTTTTTTTCCAGATACACTGGCCTTTTTGTTTTTTAGTACAGTAAGTACTTCTACACATCAGTGCCTTTTGCACACGCTGTTTTCTTCACTAGGAAAGCTATTCCCTATACTGGCTTCATATCCGACTTCTTATTCTGAAGGTTTCAGCTTAAATATTGCATCCTCTAATGAACCTTTCTTAACTTCTTGTCTAAAATAGGATCTCATTTTATTATTTTATTCTTTAGCTCATCCCCTTATGTCTTTTATAGGACTTTTTACAATTTTTAATTATATATGGTCCTTTTATACCCTGATACCTTTTAGTAAAATGTCTCTCTAAGCACATTTAAGGACCCAAGTGGGCAGAGATCGGTCTGGCATGTATACTTTTCATCTGCAATTGCCAGTGCAGTGACTGACAAGAGAAGTACATGGTATTTGATTTATTGAAAGTATTAAAACTCATAAATGCATTGAAATAACTTTATGTATAACACTACAGAAATATCAACAAAATATACTAATGCAGCATACCTATTTTTTAATTTTATTTTTTAAATTATAATTCTCCATTTTACCAAAGGCTTTGTAATAGCAAGGTCCTATATTTATCAACTAATTCTAAACTCTAAGGTATTAAAGTATTTAATTCTGTATTAATACATTTCATCCTACTTCATAGTAACAGTTTCATACATACGTGTCAAAACTCTTATGCCTTTGAGAGTCTTAGGTCCAGAAGTGCAGAATTTTTACAAATTCTAAAAGGGATGTTAAAAGAGATCACTTTAATAAAGAAGAGTTTAGAAGAAATTGGCTCCAGAACTGGTGGGCATCATGCATGGTTTAATGCTTTCTACATGGAACAATGGAAAGAGAATGGAGGTTAGTTAATGTTTGCTAGAAACTCTGCCCAAAGACTTGATTTATTCAGAGTTTTCGGCTTTGTAAAGTAAATGCCAAAACAAACACAGATAAAATAATTACCTTATATGGAAATAATTGAGTATCATCAGGATTTTAAATCAATATGATAATATTTAATTATATAATAGCCTATCTATAAGCAAAATAATATCACATTTTATTTTTTCTCCATTTTCTTTTACTTATGAAGTTGTCTGAGAATGTTGAATATTACAAAGATTTTCTCTGATACTCTCCAGCTCTACTTTTCACCATTTCATTCTCTGTGCTACAGCTGTACCAGTTATTACATTTTCCTAAATATGCTAAACGTGATCCATGATCTCAGGTCTTCGCATCTTTGCAAATCTTCTTCTAGCTATGTGGAAAATCCTTTTTCCTCTTTTCTGACATTGTTTTTTCTCTTCTTAAATAGTTGATGAACTATAAAAATATGCAAAAGAACACGTCTCAATTTGAATTAAGCCATATGAATAAGCTCTAGAGATCTGCTGTATGACATTACACCTCTAGTTAACAACGTGTCGTACATTTAAAAGTTTAAGTGGGTAGATCTCATGTTAAGTATTTGTACCACAGTAAAATAAAATATAAAAATTAAAAATAAATTTAAAATAAGGTACATACTTAATCAGGTCAGGCCTACTAGGCTAATGGTCCTTTTAATTAGAGTCAGTTGATTAGGAGTTTTAATTATATTTGCAAAATCCCTTCACTTTTTCCACATAACCTAACCTAATCACAGACATGAAATTCCATCCATTCCTGCCAATACTCAAGAAGAGGTAATTATACAGGACATGAACACCAGGGGCATGAATCTTGGGGCCATCTTATAATTTTGTGAGCCACAGATAGGTTGTTAAATAATATATTTATTGTATGTAAGCACTATAAAAATATTGAAAGTCCAAGAAAATTTATTAAAAATATATATATATTAGAATTAGAGATTTTGGAAAGTACTGAATATAAGATAAATACATAATTCTCTGCCATGAAGCAAAAAACAACCTGAAATGACAAAGGAAATTGTATTCTATATAATACAGCAACTAAAATAATTAAGCATTTAGTATTACATTTAATAAGAAAGGTTTAGGACTTATTTTTTTAAAGTGTAAAATTCTATTGAATACTTAAAATATGACGTAAATAATGGAAAGCCATTCTACATTTTTGCATGGGAGGATTTTAGATCATGAAAATGTCATTTATTCTAAAATTTATATGTGAACTTAATTTAATTTAAATTAAAATTCTAATAGGATTTATCTTCCAATTAGATATTATTCAGAAGTTTATTTGTAAGAATAAATGCCCAGAAATAGACAAGAATTAAAACAGACAGTATAGTCAAATTGAAATCTATTTTTTTATGAAAATGTATTAATCAACCAATGGTGCAGAAAAATATTACAATAATTGATTCCTATATATGAGAATCAATTTATAAGAAAAACAAGGGTTTGAATCACAGAGAAATGGATGAATTATTTAATAAATCATAATAGCTTTTGTGGTTTTCTACATGGTACAAAATGGAAGTGGACACTTTTCTTTTACTATATGCCATAGAAAGACCATTTCAATTACATAACTAAATTTAAATGACATCTAGGAGACTGCTAGTATAATTTAGGGGCTAGAATAAAACTTAGTAATTAAAAAAGTCATAGCTGATATAAGTCTTTCATAAAAAGATAACATAAACAAAGTGAACAGAAAATGATATGTTATGAACCATAGTTTTGCAATGGAGATGACAAAGTACTAAAATGTTATCTACCAAAGTTTTTGCATCAAAAAAAAAAAAAACCAAAGTACACAATAGAAAATTGTGCAAAGAATGTGAATAGACAGATAATGAAAGATCAAACCAGAGTACCTATATATTTTTATATATGAAATACTATCAAACTAAACATTAGTAAAAAAAAAAAAATTTAAATAAAGTAAAAATGAAATTGCACTGTATATTTTTGATTTTGGAAAAGTTTCAGAAACTCCAATTGCTAACAGATTTTGAAGAAAAAAGTACTCATATTGCGAGATGGTAATGTGAATGTACTTTGTGCTTTTTTGGAAAGTAATCTGGCAGATTCCATTAAAATAAAATAGAAAAGGCATAGATCCTTCAAATCCAGTCATTTAATTTTTGGACTCCATCTCACAGAAATAAAAACACAAGTACGTTAGTGCATAGTTAATGCATATTTATTGTAGCACTATTCATAGCAGTAGCTAAAAGTTGGCAACATGTGAATGTACATCAGTAGGGAAGTGTTTGTAAAATTCCTGGCATTTCCACATCATGAAATACAATGCAATGCTAAGAAAATGAATTAAAATGAATTAGTTGAGTAGAATGAAGTTTCTCAACGCATTGTTGAATGAGTAAAACAAGATGCCTAAAATTATGTAAAAATCTTTTAAAGGAAAAAAAAATTTAAATATCTACTTTATACTTGGGATTAGCCTGCTGTTCAAGTCCAGGGAGGATTTTCACAGGGTTCTGAGTATGGTTTGAGTTCACATTACCAACCACTCTGAAAGATTACTCAGACTAACATATTACTGACTTGTCTAGCACAAAGGTTACCAGAGGCCTTAAATGTCAAAGTAAAATTCATTTACTTTAAACTAGTTGTTTTCAAACATATATATACATATATATCTTTTACTATAATTATCAATATTTACCAATACCAATGCTCAAATAATCTTAAAATAAACATATATCATTTTATGTTAATACTGGGATTTATCATGTCTTATTGTCTTAATTATTTCAACCTAAATTTTTCCAATAACTTAGCATATATTTAGCTCTTTATTAATGTACAAAAAGGCTGCTGCATGCCTAGTGGCTTATTTTATGTGTTCAGCTTGTGCTAATGAATTGATAGATATTTACTATTTGAATTACTGCATGTGAGTAGGACAGTAGTCAAAAGAGAAAATGATGAACAACCAAACCAGTATCATAAGTTTTTTCTTTTTAAGGATCAGAATAAAATTGCAAGTTAAATACAGTCATCCCATAAAGATAACAGATTTTAGTACTTTGTTGTCTCCATTACAAATATATGGTTCATAATATATCATTTTGTTTACTTTGATTACGTTATCTTTTTCTGAAAGATTTATAGTCGGGTACAAAGTTTTTAATTATAGGTTTTTATTCTAGCCCCTAAATTATACCAGTAGTCTCCTAGACTTCATTTAAATTTAGTTATTAGGAGATTGGTTCCAGGACCCTCGCAGGTACCCAAATCTGCAGGTGCTCAAGTCTCTTCTATAAGACAGTGCAGTATTTGCATATAACCTATATTTGGACATAGGCTACAGCTGAGGATGTCTAAACATCACTCTATTCGCATGACATTGATCTAATATAGTGCTTGATGTGTGGCAAATTCAAGTTTTGCTTTTTAGAACTTTCTACAATTTTTTTTTCAAATATTTTTGATTAATGGTTGAATTCACAGATGTGAAACTCATGGATACAGAGGGCTTACTATACAATATTTGGTCTGAAGATATACAATGACAGTATACTTTATCATCTAAATATGGAGATTTCTAAGAGTGTAAGAGAGATTACAAAATAATTTAAAATGCATAATTAAAAAATATATTTTATATTGTCAAAATTGATTTTATTATGCTGTAGACTTATAAAAATTCCATTCAAAACATTTGAAAAATTAAAATTATTTTTAAAAATGAATAATTATCTATATTCAAACTGGGAATAAACCCACCTTCACTCAATTGTTTATCTTTTTATTAAAAATAATAAAGAAAAACAATAAATTTGGCCACATTCATCTTTAATATTATTTTGTTTGTATATTTCTGAAAAGAAATTTTTAAATAGTCTTATTTCAAATTTTTCATAAAAATGTCTGTAATCTTAAATGTGGATTTTATGTTTAACAAATTTTAAAATAATTAAAACTTCTATTCAGAGCATCTTTACCCAACAGATATTTTTACAAGAGAAAAACAGTTACTTTCGATATCTGTATTTATGATTACACCAAATTTAAATTATGAAAAGATGTAGGTCTCTTCAATGACATTCTATT
>NW_011888869.1:5124913-5145817 GCF_000151845.1 Pteropus vampyrus
AACCAAACCAGTATCATAAGTTTTTTCTTTTTAAGGATCAGAATAAAATTGCAAGTTAAATACAGTCATCCCATAAAGATAACAGATTTTAGTACTTTGTTGTCTCCATTACAAATATATGGTTCATAATATATCATTTTGTTTACTTTGATTACGTTATCTTTTTCTGAAAGATTTATAGTCAGGTACAAAGTTTTTAATTATAGGTTTTTATTCTAGCCCCTAAATTATACCAGTAGTCTCCTAGACTTCATTTAAATTTAGTTATTAGGAGATTGGTTCCAGGACCCTCGCAGGTACCCAAATCTGCAGGTGCTCAAGTCTCTTCTATAAGATAGAGCAGTATTTGCATATAACCTATATTTGGACATAGGCTACAGCTGAGGATGTCTAAACATCACTCTATTCGCATGACATTGATCTAATATAGTGCTTGATGTGTGGCAAATTCAAGTTTTGCTTTTTAGAACTTTCTACAATTTTTTTTTCAAATATTTTTGATTAATGGTTGAATTCACAGATGTGAAACTCATGGATACAGAGGGCTTACTATACAATATTTGGTCTGAAGATATACAATGACAGTATACTTTATCATCTAAATATGGAGATTTCTAAGAGTGTAAGAGAGATTACAAAATAATTTAAAATGCATAATTAAAAAATATATTTTATATTGTCAAAATTGATTTTATTATGCTGTAGACTTATAAAAATTCCATTCAAAACATTTGAAAAATTAAAATTATTTTTAAAAATGAATAATTATCTATATTCAAACTGGGAATAAACCCACCTTCACTCAATTGTTTATCTTTTTATTAAAAATAATAAAGAAAAACAATAAATTTGGCCACATTCGTCTTTAATATTATTTTGTTTGTATATTTCTGAAAAGAAATTTTTAAATAGTCTTATTTCAAATTTTTCATAAAAATGTCTGTAATCTTAAATGTGGATTTTATGTTTAACAAATTTTAAAATAATTAAAACTTCTATTCAGAGCATCTTTACCCAACAGATATTTTTACAAGAGAAAAACAGTTACTTTCGATATCTGTATTTATGATTACACCAAATTTAAATTATGAAAAGATGTAGGTCTCTTCAATGACATTCTATTATAGTACAAAACATTATTCAAATTTATAATAGGAGCCTAACAAAAAATTATTCCTAAAAATCAAAATATTCCAAAGCTCAATTATAAAATACTAAATGTAATTTTGTTTACATCATTTTAGCTCTAACTTATTAATTTCATTCATCAACAAACCAAATCCACCTCTATGTATATAATGGCGATTCAGTGGCCTCCAACTTCCCTCTGCTTTTGGGACTATTATGAGTCAGTCTTTCCACAATTATAGTAAATAAAATAAAATTACCAGAGTGAAATCTTTATTTTATTGAGGTATATTTGACATATTATATTAGTTTGAGGTCAAGGACATAGTCATTAATATTTGAATACATTGCAAATAGCCACCACAATAAGTCTAATTAACACCATCACCATACATAGTTACAATTTTCTATTGTGATGAGAACCTTTATGATCTCTCTTAACAACTTTCAAACAGGCAATGCAATATTTTTAACTATATTCACCATGTAGTACATTATGTTCCCATGAATTATTTATTTTATAAATGGAAGTTTGTATCTTTCAACTGCCTTCACACATTTGCCTATCCCCACCCCCCACCTCTGGCAACTACCAATCTGTTCTCTGTATCTGTGAGCTTGTTTTTTTGTTTTTTTGTTTTTTTTAGATTCTACATGTAAATAAGATCATATGGATTTGTCATTAACTTATTTCACTAACCATAATGTTCTTAAGTTCTATCCATGTTATGACAAGTGGTAAGATTTCATTCTTTTTTTAATGGCTGAATTATATTCCATCATATATGTATTTTCATTATCCATCACCCATCAATGGACATTTAGATTGTTTCCATATCTTGGCTATTGTGAGTAATGCTGCAATAAATATGAAGGAACATATATCTTTTCAAGTTAAAGTTTTCGTTTTCTTCAGAAACATACCCAGAAATGGAACTGCTCAGTCATATGGTAGCTCTATTCTTAATTTTTTGAAGAACATCTATGCTGTTTTCCATAGTGGCTACACCAATTTGTATTCTAAGAGTGCACACGGGTTCCCTTTTCTACACAGCTTCTCCAACACACAGGTGGGAGGCTGTATCTCATTGTTTTGATTTACATTTCCCTGATGATTAGTGATTTTGAGCATCTTTTCATTTACCTGTTGGCTATCTGTTGTCTTCTTTGGGAAAAAAAAAATGTCTATTCTGTCTATTCTTTTGCTCATTTTTTAATTTTTTTTTTTTTGCTATTGAGTTGTATTAGTTCCCTATATGTTTTGGATATTAATCTCTTATAAGATACATGATTTGCAAGTATTTTCTCTCATTCAGTTGGTTGCTTTATCATTCTGTTGATGGTTTCTTTTTCTGTGCAGATTTTTAGTATGATGTAGTTCCACATGTTTATTTATTCATTTTTTGTAGCCACTGTAAATAAAAGTGTGGTAAGTAAAAATGACCACTACATGATTTAATAGAAAAAATACACAGAATAAAAGAAATCTTACTCTGGTCTATTTTCTAACTATTCCTTCAATGTTCAATTCATCATTAAAACTCCATTCTAAGACTTCATTAATACATTGGAGCTTATTTGGAGGTGAATAATTATGGCATTTAAAGGGCACTGAAAACTTAACACATTAGGAATGACAAAAATTATTAACGGAGAGATGATGTAGGGCCTATATAATAGCTGCTTTTAAATTGTTAAAAGATTGTCTCATTGATTATAATTCTATGTAACTCCAGAGGGCAGCACCAAGTAGTTAGAAATTATATAAAGATACTTTATGCTCAAATTAAATAATAAAAAATCTTATAAAAAATTCACCCAAAACTTGAACAACTCTGTAAAAGAATTCAATAGATAACTTTTCTCTGAGAAAATCTCCAAGGTCTTTGCCTACACTGAGAGGTTATAATTTTGTTATGTTGGAAGATGATATTTTCATTTTGAAGTTAAAGTAAGCTTTTCAGCTCTAAGCTTAACTTGCATTTACCCTACAGTCAAGTCAAAGCTTCTCAGAATAACTATTATAAATTGTAATCTCTTTTGAAATATTGATCTATTTGCAGAAACAAGATATATCTTAGGTGACTTATTCATTATTTTACCCATCACTCACTCTTTTGAAAGGGTATGGCATAATTAAATATTTTTAAAAGAGCTTTTATATATTTTGTATACATTTCTATAAAACTAAACACATCTTAAATAACATAACCTGAATTCTATAACACTTAATTCATTAACCATATTAATAAACTTGTGAGGAGAAATCCCTCAGAGAAAATAAAATCCCTAATTTATTTCTCTTTGAAAATGGAAATTGCCAAACTGCCCACATAGCATAAAATATGGTCATAAATGTAGACTATCAGATAGATGTTGGGAACATTTGACTTTAACAAAGTGTTTTAATTAAATGTGGAATGATAAAAACAGACACATGTATATTGATCATATATATTCACAAGTGTTTTAAGTTAATATTAGATTAATATTTGCTATAGAGGTGAAGTTTCCCAATATAACAGAAATAGACACATTATAAGCATCTGAGACATTTTATCTGAAATTTTTCAAAATTTAAGTCTGAAAACTTGATGAAAATAAAAAGATTATGACTTTTAAACATTTTAGCCCATATCTTTTATGTTTCTAAATTAACTTGTGCTTATATTTCAGCATCAACTCAAAGACCATCTTAATGTATGGTCATTTTGGCATATTTTCTGCTTTAATTTTTTAAACAGGATAACTTCACTCAAAAATTAAGATAAAATAATTTTCAAGACCTTTTCCTATCTGCATTAATTCTGAAATATCTCTTTTATTTGCATAAAGTAAAACTTCATATACTTTTTAAAAAAAATCTAAGAAATGAGGTCAAGAATGAACATCAATAGCTCCTGGGAAAAAAGGGAGGGTTCAGCAAAATTTTAGAACAAGAACGGTGAGGGGGAGGGTTCCTCAGGGCCTCAACCTAATTTCATCTGACCAGAGGCAATTAGTCTACTAGATGATATTGCTCTGACCTCAAGATTGCAGCCCACAGAAACACAGCTCGAGATTGCTTATGCTTACCCCATTCCGAGTGAAAACTCTGACTCTGGAATAACTGCTTTGAAGAGTCAGGATGAATTCATGCCGTTTTCCTTCCTGACGATTTTTAGATTGTTGACTTTGTTTTCAAAAGTTTTACTTTATATCATTCTCATTTGACACAACTAGGTAAATGTAGTTTTCTGATTCTAAAAATAATACATTTTACTACAAAATATTATGTACAGATTTAATTCATATAATAAACAACCACAAAGTTATCATCAGACATGTGAGAAAGAGGTAAACACACACACGCATGCACGCACGTGCACACGCACACACACACACACACACACACACAGAGAATATCTCTCAAGGTTTAAGAAATCTCTTTGTTTAATAATATATAATGTGTAAAAATCATCACAGCAATGGGTAAATACCACCAAAAAAACCCACAGTAAATGCTAATATATATTCAGTACTTGGTATGTATTGAGATTTTCTTAGTACAATAAAATAAAGTCTTAAGAGAAGTAGAGATGAAAGGAGTTCATTGAGACTGAATTGGCCCCATTAACATGGTTAAAGGCAAGATTGCCAAAAGAAGATTCCCTGGAGGAAGAAATGACTAATCAATTTTAATTATTTGGATGTTCTAAACTCAACATTTAGTTTTGGCTTTGCTTCACAGAAATGTATCCTGCTCCACCCCACCTCCATCCCCCAAATTAAGTAAAGCTATCTCTCCTCTAATAGCAACTTTTCACTTGAAGAAAGATGGACTTTGGGTAATTTGCAAAGAGTGGAATATATAGATCCAAAGTTAACAAAAAAATGAAATTTGCCTTCCCCAGATTGTCTATGAGTATTGGGTAGAAGGCTGAGTACCTACTATACGTGTAATTCTTCAGTCAAATGATCTGAGTATAGATAGTGCTGAGAATTAGCAGACATAATCTGAGACAGTCTAGAGACTGATCCTCATTCGATAACATTATCTTTAATGAGACTGATTCTATGTGAGCAAATCAAAGAAACACTATTTTCTCTCAAATGGAACATAGTCTGCAGAAATATAACTCTATAACAATAGAAAGAACACTGTATATGTTAATGGGAGCTGTTTAGCTCTTTGGATGGAAGCTTTAATTTCCCTTTGCAAACCTCAAACTTTCCCTTCTCCCAATCAAATTGAAGACTTCGTCCTAAGAAATGAACAGATTATGCCAAGTTAAAGAAGTCAGACAATAAAACTACATATTGTATGACTTCATTTTATATGAAATGTCCAGAAGAGACAGAAAATAAATCAGTGGTTGCCTTGGGCTGAGAGTAGAAATGAGGATCAATCATGAATAGGCCTGAGTGATCTTACTGGGTGACGAGAATGCTCTAAAACTGGGGTGGGGTGATGTTTGCACAACTTGGCAAATTTACTGAACTATTATTAACAGTACACTTAAAATGGGTGAATTTTATTAGTCAAGTTATATGTAAATAATGCTGTTTGAGAAATATTTTAGTTTAAAAGAAATTTTTCTTATTTCTAGCTATTAAGATCTCAGCAAAGGAAACGCTTTATGAATAGAAGTTTATAAAGATATAATGTAAAAGCCATCTATAGTATTCATTACTCACAGTTAACCATAGTTAAAATTATAATACTTATTTTCCATTTTATCTCAATGATACTGTCAACATAAGAAACAGTC
This sequence comes from Pteropus vampyrus, assembly GCF_000151845.1. Taxonomy (NCBI): domain Eukaryota; kingdom Metazoa; phylum Chordata; class Mammalia; order Chiroptera; family Pteropodidae; genus Pteropus; species Pteropus vampyrus. The sequence continues at coordinate 5,130,793 of NW_011888869.1, forward strand.
AAATCTGTAAGAGAATTTTAATGAGTTTATTTGAGCCAAACTGATGACAATTGCCAGGAAGCAATCGAATTGGTATAATTAACTACTTTTCCTTAATATAGGCCACTTATAAAGCTTATAATGTTATGATTTTATACTAAATACTCATGTTTATTTGCTAGGCATTTGTCTCTGATTATTTTTCTAAGTTGATTCCCTGAAATAGATATCTTGTATTTAATAGCATGTGGCAGAGACAATGCTAAGTCTATCATATCGACTTTGGCGGCTATACATTCCAGATGGCTTAGCCACAAAAGAGAAGGAACATCTGATCCACAGGTTATGGGCTGAGTTGTGCCTTCTCCAAAACCATATGTCAAATTGCTAACACCAATGTGACTGTATTTGGAGACTGGACCTTTAAGGAAGTAATTAAATTAAAATGAGATCATTAGGGTGGGCTCTAATCTAATATGACTTGCATCCTTATAAGAAGAGGAGATTCAGACAAGACTATGTGAAGACACAGGGAGAAGACTGCCATCTACAAGCCAGAGAGAGAGGCATTAGAAGAAACCAACCCTGCCAACACCTTGATCTTGGACTTTCAGCTTCTAGAATTGTGAGAAAATAAATTTTTGTTATTTAAGACACCCAGTCTGTGGTACTTTGTTCCAATAGTCCTGGGAAACTAATATACAACACAGACTATAAAGTGAGAGAAAAATATATTTTTCATTCTGTTAAATTCGGAAATTTCTGCTTGTTGTAACTAGCATTGCTTAATCCAATAAATAGCATTTTTATGACCAATGAAGTTGACACCCTTTTATGACACATAGTTTTATTATGAATAACACATGCCCATATCCTCAGGTCAATTGTGTTTTCTTTTAGTCATTAGATTTCTTTGTATATGAACATTATAGATCTCTTATTTATTATATATGCTACAAAAATATACATCTTCTTCTTAACTTTATGTGCTTTGATTGTTAATGGTAGCTTGTTTTACCATGTGGAATTTTAAACTGAAGAATTTTTAAAATTGACTATGGTCAATTTCACCAATTTTTCCTTTATTGCTTCTTTCACAGTTTTTATGACAAAAAGTCCTTCTGCATTCTAAAATCAAATAAATGTATACATGTATGTATTTTTTGTGTCATTCTTACATTCCTTCTGGAACTTACTTTATCATTTTATAAGATGTTAGGTTCTGTCTTTAGTTTTTATTCTATTCTATATTATTTTTATTCTATTCTATATTATTTAAACAAGTTGCCCCAGAAGATTATACTGAGTAATTCCATTGGAAATATTTTTCCATCATTGTATACTAAATATATATGACACTCTATGTTTCTGTATTTTCGGTTCTGTCATACTTTAACTATACGTTTATTCATATTGAAACAATCCTCTTATTTATTATACATTTATAAAATGGTTTTTAATTTTCACTTTAAGTTATTCCATTAGACAAATTTAAATATATTATTGACTCTTTTATGCACTTTAATTTCAAATTAAGTGGAATAATTTTGTCAAGTAGAAGAATCCCTTTAGAATATTGATTGTAATTGCTTTTCTAGGTCAGTCAGCTACTTGGAGAATGACAGAACAAACATTACATTATTTTGTTTTTCCATCAGGAACATGCTATTTATATCTTCATTCTACTCAGCTTTTCTCTTTCATCTGAAGATGAATTCTGTGGTTTTATTCCTATAGGCTTTGCATAGAATTTTTCATTTAGTTTAAATCGAGATTTTTGTAAGTGACATTTTAAATGGTAGTTGGCTAATATTTTTAAAATAGCTATATTTATTAAACATATTTTAATTAATTGATATTCTTCTTTGATGTGGAACTACTTCACTGAAGTTTCTCTTACAGTTAAATTTTATTGTCTATTTTTTGAAGCAAATAATCTTATCATCTGAAACAAGTGATAATTATATGCTGGCATAAAGTATTTGTAATAGTCTCATAATTTTTAATCTTCTCTACATGTGTTTATATTTGCAGCCTATTTTCTGATCACAGCTCCTATGTACAGTGTCATATATTCTACGATTCAGGAGTTAACCTAATTCAGAACTCTCTAACTGGTTCTGATGGGGTCTCTCGTAAAGGAAAGTTTTCATCTTCGGTCTTCCCAATTATGCTCCTGCTCCTCTTATCAAGTTCAAGCCGGCTAATATGCAGGGGCTCCACTATTAAGGAAGTATAATTGGTTTCCTCTTCCTCTTCCACTTAATGCTACCGTTGCCTACTTCATTTAACTTTGGTTTCCGACCCTGCCGGGATTGAGACTTGAAGGAAAGATAGATGAGGTGAGTGTAAATTTACTTTCTTGACTGACAACTTTGCAAAGTTTTAATTTGGGGATTCTCTGGGAATGATGGGATTTCAAGCAGACTCTTTCTTTCCTGGATGTCTTCAGTTCTTAGAGGAAATCTCTTCCCCACTGCTAGGAAATCTCTCAACTGCAGCTTCTCTGACATGGGTAAATTCATCTTTTTCTTCTAATAACTTATTTTCTTCTCAGGCCACAATGATGCCCAAGAATTCCATCTACTCTTTGATCATGTATATTTGTACCATCCAGATAGTCTTCTTCAACAGGCTGTAGGATATCAGCTTTCCCTGATGCATGGTTTCCTACCTAGTCCACAGGTAAAACACATTTTTTGTCCTGGCAACCTCAGGAAATACGACATGCTACTCTCATTCTGGCAGTCTCATTGACTGCCAGCAGAGAAGCTAGCCAGTCTCTCATTCTTGTCCTGAATCTTCCAGGAAGAAGTCAGCCATAACTCTTGCTCTGTTTGTCTAACTAAAGCAGACAGTGCTCTCCATAAAACACTTTCCTCTTACTTGCGAAGAGGCGACATCCAGCAAGAGAATACACATATCTCTCTAAAAAACTCTTTCTAGGTCATTTTACTAAAGTTAGGTTTAAAGTAAGAAAAGGCTCCCAGAGACCTATATCCGAGTGTAAAGGGTTAAGTGTTGTTGTTGGCCACTCTAACAGCTGCTTTGAATGATGCCTCAGCTGAAATGTCCTTTATGTATTTAATGATCAATTTCATTGTTTCATTCCTAATTTTGAGTATTTATTCTCAATATTTTTAATTAGATATTTTACACCTTGCAGATTAATCTACACTTTCAAAAATTTTCCTAGTGATTAATTTCAGATCAAGCTTTCATTGATTATTTTGCTATTCTTTTGTATTCATCCTTCTGGAGTTCAACCAGTTTATTATTATTTTTTAAATTTTTAACTTAATAACAATTTACTTAATAATATTTAATTCTATGAATTTACTTCTAACTAAAGCTTTGGTGGTACTCCAATAAACATATTTGTAGATAATATTTATTGAACATTTACCTCACCCAGAGACCATACCAATTTCTTCATTCACATTATCTCAATGAATTCAGATAAAACTCCTATCATCAAGGAGTTATTACTTATTATTTTATTGAATAGGTATACAAAAGCTTAGGAAGCTAAATTAACTTACCCAATTTTACAAAACAAGTAAGTAGCAAAACAGGAATTCAATCCTAGAACACACAATTTCAGTGTCCTGTGCTATTTTGCTACTTCCCATTATTTGTATTCCTTTTTTTTTCTCTTTTAAAAAGCCTGTTCTTGTGTGATGATCCCTTTGACTGAAATTCTTTTTAGAATAGGTTATTAAATTATCCCATTTAAAATTATTTTGTTTACACTTCTGTTGTTAATTTCAAATTGACTTCCAGCATGACAATGTGAGGGGCTTCAGAGAGCTGTTCCCCAGTGAAACTGGCAAAAACTATTAAAAAAAAAAAATTAAAGCCTTTGAAAATGGTCCTAAGGTCAAATGGCAAATGAAAAACAGCTATCAAAGAAAATTTACAGAAATTCAGTAACAAAGGCAAAAATCTGTGATATCTGAATGAAGAAAGCTCCCTCCCTTAAAAAAAAAAAAATTTAGAAAAACAGCTATCAAAGAAAATTTACAGAAATTCAGTAACAAAGGCAAAAATCTGTGATATCTGAATGAAGAAAGCTCCCTCCCTTAATCCACACATTTAATCAGGTGGAGACTCCACTTCAGATTGCTACAGTCAAGAACACAAGCCTCTCTACCCGCTAGCTCCCAGCCAGATGACTCTTTTCACAGAAGAAGCATTTTTCATTGTGCCCTCAGGTGCTTATTCCTGAGGTTAAGTCCCAAATGAGTGCTGGCATCAGGTGGGAACTCTCTTTTCTGCCCCGTTCCCACTCATGGGATGGAGGGTCTACCTTGAGCATGGCATGCTGAGAATACTGACGACCAAATAGCACTTCTCTAAGTTTATGAGTAGGTGAATCCACGACAAGAGAGGCAAATCAAGAGGAATAGGCTACTGCCTCTCTTCCACCAAGTGCTCAGTTATTTGCATGAAGAAGACACTAAAAGAGAAGCTTGCTATTGTCTCCAACCCCAGCTCCAGAGCCCTGGCTCAGAGATTTGCCTGGGGAAAGATACAAACTATAAAACATATAGCTCCTAATCTGTTTCCTGTTGTTAATGTGGTGGGGGAAAATGCATATACAAGGTCATTGTGGGGAGAGATAGCAGGACATTAACTTACTTGTGACTCTGCAGGCTGTCATCAAGGGTATATGCTCACGAGAGAGGCTAGTATCAGTTCAAGGCCCCTGCAGGCCACTTGGCCACACAAAATGGATCCCAAGGCAGTAATATTATGGAGTACTTTAGGTAAACCCTCAATCCCCAGCAATTCTAATCATAGGTTTATACACTAGATGAATGAAAATACATATCTATACTGAAACTTGCATGGGAATGTTTATAGCGGTACAATTCATAATAGCCAAAAGGTGGAAATAACCTGAATATTCATCAACTAATGAATGGATAAATGAACTGTGTTATATTCATACAGCGTAATATTATTTGGCCATAAAAGAATGAATTACCAATACATGCTACAACATAGATAAATACTAAGAACATACTGTACAAAGTGAAAGAAGCCAGTCCCCAAAAAATCATATCTTGCATGATTCTATTCGTATGAAAGTCCAGAATAGAGAAGTCTAGAGTGACAGAAAGTAGACTAGTGCCTGCTTAGGGCTGAGGGTAGTGATAGCCATAGGACAGTACAGGATTTTTTCTTGAGATGATAAAAGTGTTCTAATAGCGACTTTGGTGATGGTTGCATATATCTGTGAATATATTAAAAACCTCTGAATTGTACACTTTAAATTGATGAATTCACACTTTAAATTGTGAATTATTATCTTAATAAAACTTAAAAAAAAGACAGTCCCTGTGAACTGTGCAATTTCTGCCTTATTTAAAGCAAGAAAGGTAGAGGGCAATCACAGATTCATCACAATTTAAAGAAGTATGCGTCAGGCAGTTTATGTGTCAGGAATGAAAGAGCAAATAGATTCAAAGTCATACTAGGGTTGTGCATTTCTTTTTGAAAATCAAGGATCAAGGAAGGCCTGTTTTATCAAAGCATGTGTTCATCATTCCAGCAAAAATAAAGGAAGCTGTTGGTCAAAATCAGAAGTAGAAGAGGGAAAAAACACCTAGTAAGCAAAGTTCAGAGGAGATTTGAAGCATAAAGACTAATGAGACATATGAAAAAATGTTCAATGTCACTAATCATCAAAAAATGCAAATTAAAACCACAATGAGATATCACCTCACACCTGGTTGTCATTAATAAATCAAAAAACAAGTAATGCGAAGGATGTGGAGAAAAGGGAACCCTTGCATACTGTTGGTGGGATTACAAATTGGGATAGTCACTATGGAAAACAGTATGGAGGTTCCTCAAAAAATTAGAAATAAAACTACCTTATAACCCAGCAATTCCACTTCTGGGTTATTTATCTGAAGAAATCTAAAACACTAATTCAAAAAGATCTATGCACCCCTACGTTTGCTGCAGCACTGTTTACACTAGCCAAGATATGGAAGTGAGCTAAGAGCCCATCGATAGACCACTGGATATAGAAAATATGGTACATATATTCAATGGAATATTACTCGGCCATAAAAATGTGGAATATTACCATTTGTGACAACAAGGATGGACCTAAGGGTATTATACTAAATGAAATAAGTCAGACAGAGAAAGACAAATACCATATGATCTCACTTATATATGGAACCTAAAGAATAAAATAAAGAAACTAACCAGAAACCAAATTCATAGATACAGAGAACAAACTGATGATTGACAGATGCAAGGCAGGTTGGAGCGGGGGTGAAAAAGCTGCAGGGATTAAGAAGTACAAATTGGTAGGTACAAAACAGTCATGGGGATGTGAAGTACAGCATAGGGACTATAGTCAATAATACTGTAATAACTATGTATGGTGTCAAGTGGGTACTAGACCAATGGGGGGGGAGTCACTTCATAAATTATATAAATGTCTAACCACTATGCTGTACATCCGTAACTAATATAATACTGAATGTCAACTCTAATTGAAAAATTAAAAATTAAAAAAAGGACGTATGCAACAGTTTTAAATGAGATCATTTAAAATGAAGCCCGAGAGAGAGTGGTAATCTTTCATTTTGATGTTTTCTCTATAAAATATTTAATGAATACATGTTTTGAATTATCCAAATGAGTCAATTATTCTATTTTAATTACTGTTTGCTTTTATAAATGCAAGCTAAATGGCTTTGATGGCTAACCAGGTACAATGATACTGAGCACTCGTCTTAGGTAACATGGTTCCATTTTCTAGAAATCTCGTTAAAAATGAGTCTAAGGAAAAAAAATTAACTGGTGAAGTCAGATCCGTGACTCTACCCATATGAATTTCAGTAAAAGAGATCTGTGCCCACACGTACATACTCACAAAAGCTAAACTAAAATAATGAGGCATTTGCTCAGTATACACTGCTTTCTGTTTACCACTCTTCTATTTTAGCAAATCATTGGTACTGTAGAGTGATGAGTCATCTACATACTGAAAAGCACTATTGTGAAGGATATATAAAAAACTGAAGAAGAATAGGATAGTGTTTTCTTATGCTATTATATGGGCATTGCAGATTTTAGGTTCCTGTTGGTTTTAAATTCTGTATAGGCTATAAGTACAGCAAAAGATAAAAGAGAACCATTTATTAAAGTGCAGGGAACTTACTGGTGTGCTGCTGTTCTCTGTTGTCCACTGTTGCCGTGGTAACGATATCTATTGAGCAAAAAGGAGTTGGGTAGTTGTAACTACCCACTGTTTCTATGTCTTTGTAAGGGACACAATGCTGCTAAATTAGAAGCATCATACATAGGCTTAAATTTAAAAATTTTAGAAGAGAATCATAATGCTAATTTAGAGCAAAGAGTTTTGATTTAATATAAGACTCATAGAAAAAAAATTGAAGCATATGAATAATTAGTAAGCAAGTTAGAAAAGAAAAGAAAAGAAACTTAAAGATTTGTGTTATTTCTATAACTTTTTGATGCAATTCTTCATCACTCGAATAAACAAGAATGAATTATTTTGACCAGAGGAAGAAAACTGACGATGCAGTGCAGTGTATCCTGACTTTGTAGAATATATTCTATAAGTTGTATTTTACGGCTGACCATTTGCCTAATAAAATTACAATGCATCACAATAAACTCTTGAGGAGACATATCTCTTTGTTTCAAACACTTCGTCAGAAAAATATATATAATTAAGAGCTGTACACTGCTTTTGGAATACTATATTATTTTCTCAATTTTCAACAGTAATCCAATTTATGTTACTTTCTGTTCAGTGGATTTTGAATAACCAACAGAACTAATTATCAAGCTTAGCTCTCAATGAAATACTTTTCTATTGCTCCCATGATATTTCTCTTATCATACTGATGGCACATGCTAGTGACAAATATATTTTTATTTACCTCATGCTCATATAAGTGAGCTTAAAAATTGTCAGAGAGTGAAATGACACTGAGTAGTCTTTGTTCTATATACTATGGAGGTGAACCACAATTCAACTGCAGATCTTCACCTGCCCAGTTGAATGTGACTTGACCAATACAAGACAACACCGGTTAGCCCCACTTTAAATTTATGATCATGACTATAAACTGAGCATTAATTTCGTCCAGCAATCATGCTTCTCTACACAATTATTTCACACCATCTTTTCTTTCCTTTAATTTCTAACATTTCTCCCCATATTCACTGTCAGCTGATGAATTTGTTTTCTTCTTTACTATAAGATATAAGCAGTAAAAAGATAACCATCACAGATTCTTAACACTACATTTATACACATGCCAGCAATCTGCACTATGCATTCTGCTATTCTGCCTTCTAGTAAGATAAAATATATAGAATATCTAAAGGTAATTCCTCTATATATGCCTTATCTCCTCTCTCTTATACAAGAATTGTCCCAGCAATTCCACCATTTAATTCCTTCACTACTGATTTTTCCTCTTTACCATGTTTTTTACCAAAATATATATATATATAAAATAATATTGTAATACTACCCTTAAAAGAAAATCTTCTCACCTTTAAACTTCTTGAAAGATAAATTTACACTTTCTGTCTCTAATTTTTCTCCTTCTATTCTTTTATAATCATTTTAACCCAACTGTCTTATAACTCCACTGTAACTGTGTTAATGTTACTGATTATTTGATTATTAAATCCAATGGTTAAATCTCAGACCTCACTTTACTTGGCCTGTCAGCAGCAAGGAAGAATTGATCATTCTCTCCTACTAGAAATACTTTCCTCACATGGCTTTCAAGGCACCACACTCTGGTCTTCTGCTACTTATTTGGCCACTCAATCTAAGTTTCTTTTGCTCTATCAACCTCTCTTCCCTAACTTCTTTTCATGGAAGTGCCCCAGATCTCAGTCTTTAATCCTTTTCTCTACTTATCCTCATTCATTTGTTGATTTCATCTTGTCTCAAGCCTGTACATACCATCTATATGAGGATATGTAAATATATATCTCCAGCCCAGACTTTTCTTCTAAACTTCAGACTTATATATCCAACTACCTACTTAATATCTCCACTTGGATATCTAAATACATCTCACAGTTAACATAGTCATAAATTTACTTCTGATCTCTCTCTCTAAACTTGTATGTCTTGTAGCTTTTTCCAATGCAATGATCATAACACCATCCTTCCACTCACTCGTGGCAAAAGCTAAGTTTTATTATAAAAGTTTATCGCTACTTATTTTCCTGGATATCTTAAACATTATATTATCATGCAAGAACTCTACTTTTGAAAATAAGAGATTACTGCCTTGAAGTCTATTTTGTCAGACTGTACTATAGCTATCTGGCAATGAAGGTCTATTGGTAATAAAGTCAGTTTTTATTGCTATGAAAAAGTCTTAAACTAGGCTATTTATTTTTTCTGGGTATGAAATTCTAGGTTGAAAAATTTTGTTTTCCCTTTCAGTTGTTCTATTGTTTTCTGGCTTTCATATTTTCTGAGAATTTCACTGTTCTTCTTTTCTTCTCTATTAATGTTTTTTTTCTAACCATATTTAAAATTTTTTTTACTGATTTTTCAGCAACTTGATTACAGTGTGCCTGTGTGTGTGTGTGTGTGTGTGTGTGTGTGTGTGTGTGTGCGTGCACGCACAGTGTGTTAATGTTTCTTTTGCTTGGAGTTCACTCGCTTTCATGAATCTGTGATTTTATAATATTCATCAAATTTAGAAAATTTTCAGCCATTAGCTGTTCAAATATTTTTCTCTACACCCTCCCTCCCCTTTTTCTACTCTCTTGAGACTCCACTTACATCTAAGTTACACTGCTTGATTTTGTCTCACATGTCATTTTATTTTTTTTCTTCAGATTTTTTCTCTTTGCGTTTTATTTTGAATACTCTTATTATATACCTTTAAATTTACCGGCCATGACAAAACTTAGATTTCTCTCAGTGAAATGCATGTCAGACTTCTGATTTACAGAACTTTAAGATAATAACTTTATACTGTTTAAAGTCACTAAGTTTACGGTAATTTTTTTACAGCAACAGTAGGAAACATACAGAGATGAAGGAGTTAAAGCATCTGATCTGTGGCATTTTCAATTCCTTTTGTTAAGTGGGGACCTGAAGAGAGGTAATGCTCAAAATGAAAGAAAAAGAAGTTCAGCAATCCAGTTTATTCATTAATAAAATCACTGGCACTTTATGTAGTACACTAATGATATTTTTATAGGAAGGTCTCAACCTATAGAAAGTTTTTAATGCTTCTGAATAAAGACTGATTACAGTAAATAAATCAGGCATTTAGATATTTATGAAGCATAGTTCCTAGGAAAAAATCACATAAGTTATGCAACTTTCTTAAGATATTTCATAACTTAAATAGCTCCCACCCTGTAAGGTAATGGCCTGTACATCGCACCTCGATACCTTCTTTAGCTTGAGATGGAAAACACAGGAAGGAACATCCTGGGATAATGAATTTACTGGTAGCTAAATGAGAAAGGTTCTATAATTTTTATAAAAAATTTTTTCATGATGTTTTAAAAGGGAATATAGTTCTGTGTTAGATAAGGAGACCAAGATATTAGAACATTTTGTTTTCCTTCTGCTATATACCTGACATAAATATGTAACTATCAGAATACATAATGGCTTTTTAGTAGGTTAAAGAAGATCCATCTGTCTTTAATATTTTTTATTATGTGATTAAACAAGAAAGGGATTCTAACTCCAGTGTAATCAGTAGACTTCAGCACGTACATGATAGTGATGTAATGTAGTTCCAGTTCCTTGATTTCGAAAAAATTTGAAATCCTTGACTTTATGCCAGAGGCAGAGAAGATTAAAAAAAAAAGTTTGCTAAACACAAAGGTGGGACCTAAGAAGTGGTCGTACTGAACATGAAAGTGAATGAAGGGTCACCTGAAGATTAGCATCATAATTCAAAAGTACCTTAAAAAATTGTGTAGAGGACCAGATGATGATTAGTGCTAGGTGATGAATTATTTAATATGATCACATATGAGGCATAATACTCTTCATGAGCTCATTGAAAAATGATGGATAGAGATATTTATAGAGACTATTGGGCAAGATGAATTTTATGGGACGTTTTTAAAAAGTTTTATAATTAAATAAAGATCTCCAAGTAAATTTTACTGTCCCTCTCCACTTTTGCAACCATTGAACCTAAGATCTGGTAGGAGTAAGTGTACTCAAGTTAAAAAAAAAAAATTACTCCAAGCAACGAAGGCAAAAATAAGTAAGTGGGACTATATCAAACTAAAAAGTTTCTGAACAGCAAGAGAATGATCAACAAAATGAAAAGCAAAACTACCGAAAGTACTTGTGAAACATATACCTTATAAGAGATAAATATCTAAAATATACATGGCACTCCTATAACTCAATAACAACAACAACAAAAGAAACCAAACAGGCACAATCCAGCTAAAATAGACATTTTTCCAAAGAAAATATTCAAATGGCCAACTGGTACATGAAAAGGTGTTCAACATCAATAATCAAATCAAACCACAATGAGATATCATGTCATACCTTTTAGAATGGCTATTATCAAAAAAAAAGATATAATGAGTGTTGGCAATGATGTGGAGAAAAGAGAACCATTGTGCACTGTTGGTGGGAATGTAAATTGGTGCAGCCACTATAGAAAACAGTACAGAGTTTTTCAAAAACTTAACAAATAGAACTACCATAACATACAGCAATTCCACTTCTGCATACGTATCTGAAGAAAATGAAATCACTAACATCAACGATATCTTCATCCCATGTTTGCTAGCAGCATTATTTATAATAGCTAAGACATGGAAACAACCTAAGTGTTCACTGATAAAGAAGATGTGGTATATATATGCATGCAATGGAATATTATTCAGCCATAAAAAAGAAGAAAATCTTATCATTTATGACAAGATTATACTTAGAGAAAGACAAATATTGTATGATTTCACTCTGATATGGAATCTGAAATATTGAACTCATAGAAAGAGAGAAAAGATTGGTGATTGTGTAGAGGAGAAAGGATAGGTGAAGATGGTCAAAGGGTACAACTTCCAGTTATAAGGTGAATAAGTTATGGGGATGTAATGTAAAGCATGGTGACTGACTATAGTTAAAATACTGCATTGTATATTTGAATGTAGCCAAGAAAGTAATTTTGCAATCTATATATCAAATTATCATGTTGTACACTTTACACTTACATAATGTTATAGGTCAACTATATCTCAAAGAAAGCTGTGAAAAAAAATAAGCAAATTAATAGAAAAAAATTAAACATAGAAGCAAATAAAAAATTCTACCTTGAAAAAAATATTACTCATTAGAGATTGGCCAAACTAAAACGCAAAGAAACGTGGAGAACTTGAACATCTGAGAAGGGACTGAAATGAAGGAAGCTAGAAGAGGAGTCCAGATCAATATGCCTGTATATAAAATGTCATATTTCTGATAGGAGTTTTGAAGCATTTTAGGAAGTCTTTGTGATTCCTTTTAAAATCTAGCAAAGTCTTCAATAGCCTCCCTACCCCCAATCATTCTAATGTCACAAAGAGCTATGTAGGTGGGTAACAGAAAACTGATCCTAGGTTTTTATAAAAGCAGTCAGTGAATGCTGAAAGTAGAGTAAGTCTTTTAAGGCTTGTCTAGATGAGAGATCAGCAGTGCATTTAAGATTGTTTTATGCATTAGGCCTCTTGTTGTAAAAAGATTATGATAACTTAAGTAAAGATCTTACATTATACCTTATTCAGAGAAGCTTTCTAAAGAAAATCAAGGTTATCTGATTTGTTAATAAAATTTTGAGTTGCGAATGCATTGTAAAGCCCTTTATCAGAATAACTTCTTATGTACTTAAAAAGATATGATAAGCGGTCACTGTTATTTCTAATTCTGTTATTTAACAAGGACAGTAGTTCAAAATATAAGGAACCACACTGCAAGACATTCTTGTGAATCAATTCTGGAAAGATTTTTCTTCTAGTAGGAAATTTTAACCTGAATCTCTGTCATTATCAGGCTGTCATTCTTCCCCAAGATAGTTTACTAGGTCACAGTGACCATCTGGCATGATCTGAATGCTTCAAGTGCCTGCATTTAGGGCTTTAAGGCAAAGACTATTGCCATAATTATATATATATATATATATATATATATATATATATACACATATATATGTATATATATGTGTGTGTGTGTGTGTGTATGTGTATATATATATACACACATATATATGTATATATATAAAATTATCCTGAACAAGTTGTTATAAACATGATTTAGATAATACAATTGTATTAGTCCTGGAGATTAGCTATGGTGTGGTACCACATGACCTACAAAGATGAATTATTTGCAACAATAAAGGCTTATTTCTTGCTCATGCCAGTGCATTGTGGCCTAGCTATGGTCCTGCCCCATGTCATCATTACTCTGGGACCAAGGCTTTTTCAGCAGCCTTTTTCTGGAACAGCACTAGTTATTATGTCATTGTGGAAGAGAGAAATGACATGGAAAAATATCTAACTATTATCTACACATGTTTATATACAAGCATATATAAGCACATACATATACATACACATACAAACATACATACACAGATATACACATTCTTGGGTGTATGGATATTTGTGTTTGTATGTATGTGTAGTGAAAATAAAAGTCATTGTAAAAATCTAACAAAATAATAGTTGTAGAGGCTATAAAAAAGCAAAGAGAGACCAAATATATGTTTAATAAGTAATATACTGGAGCTGGCTTGCTATGACTTGCAAGAGCCAATTATTCGCATCCCTTTGTGACTCTACGTTCATTCAGTAATTTCACATTAGTAGCCTGAAATCAGCCATTGTGGGAGCATTTACAACCACAGAAATCAGCCAACACTACAAATCAGGGCTCTGAGGCTCTCTCTCCTTCTTTCCCAGCACACCATGGTTTAAAATGTAGCAAAATTATGGCTAAAAAGTGGTCCTCAAAAAATAGTACAGAGGTTAGAATTTTTCTTAAAGCCCTGAATAAGAAGGCATCTGATCATCGGGGCTGATCCTGAGGCAGAACCCATGAGGCTGTCTTCCACCTTTCACATGTGGCCTATGAGGTGGGAGCAGAAGCCACAGTCTTTCAGGGCAAATGCCTTACCTGACCACCTGGCTTGCTGCAAACTCAAAGCAAAAACTGTATTTACTTTTCTAGTTCCTTGAACATAATGTTTACATGAGGAACCTCAATGGACTCATGTATTTTAAAATGTTTATCCTTGATTCGTATCACCTGCTTAAAATTTGCAATCAAGTTAATGATCCTGTTAAATCCAGGGTAGAGTGGAGACCTGATGAAAACTTATTCCTAATACAATTGCTTTTGTAATGTTTTACTTTAAAAAATATCACATTATCTGCTTCAGAATATAGTTCTTAGATAAAGTTTATTCATAGACTTTACCAATATTGAATAATAAATATTTTTAATAACTGCTTTAAAATTCATTTTGAGTATAGATTTCATTTTGAGTATAAAATTCATTTTAGCTGTATATATTTAGGTCTTGTCATCGTATATGGCATCAGCAGCAGCAGAAAAATATATTAAAAAGCTACATCTTAAGTTATTAAGTTTCATATAATTTTAATTACAAAATTACTCTGAATATTTTCACACCAAAATTTTCTGGACATAAAAGTACATTAAGACTTTTCATGTAACTAAGTCTTTTGTTTCTTAATGCAATATTCTGGATATTAATATACATATAGGTAATATTAGAATGAACAAATACACAAATATATATTTAGAAAATGCATATTTTCTGAAATGTTTTAGTTAGTTAATAATATCTCACATTCTATTGAATATATAAACATTTCATATCACAGATATATTAATTTATTAATGATCATTCAATATTTGTTTATTGAACAGTTTCTAAATTTCAGTATCATAAAGTTACAGAGAAAACATATACGCATATAAGTATATATATAATATATTTGTGTGCTTGTGCTATTG
>NW_011888869.1:5145867-5156841 GCF_000151845.1 Pteropus vampyrus
TATATGGCATCAGCAGCAGCAGAAAAATATATTAAAAAGCTACATCTTAAGTTATTAAGTTTCATATAATTTTAATTACAAAATTACTCTGAATATTTTCACACCAAAATTTTCTGGACATAAAAGTACATTAAGACTTTTCATGTAACTAAGTCTTTTGTTTCTTAATGCAATATTCTGGATATTAATATACATATAGGTAATATTAGAATGAACAAATACACAAATATATATTTAGAAAATGCATATTTTCTGAAATGTTTTAGTTAGTTAATAATATCTCACATTCTATTGAATATATAAACATTTCATATCACAGATATATTAATTTATTAATGATCATTCAATATTTGTTTATTGAACAGTTTCTAAATTTCAGTATCATAAAGTTACAGAGAAAACATATACGCATATAAGTATATATATAATATATTTGTGTGCTTGTGCTATTGTAACTGTAGAGAAATTCTTGAAAGTCAAATTAATAAAAATAAAAATAAATAAAAATAAATAAATAAATCCTGACTAAATTTATGTAGTTAATTAGCCCTATTCTACGTATCAGCTTTCAAAAGGCTTCAGGGGAAAAGTTTTGCAAGTACAAATTTACCGTTTGTTTTACATCTATTTCTCATGTCTCAAAGGTATAAACATCATATACTAAAGAATACTGTTTGGTGAAATAGTAACAAAAATATATAATAAAAGTTATATATAATTTTAAGGATAACAGAAAACCACTACTTTATTCACTGATGAAGCATAAGTAAAAATACAAGTTCATTCCTGTTACTTAGCAAACGTTCTATGTAAGATCCTGAATATTTACCAATTCTAGTTGGAGAAAGTCTGGCTCTGAACTGGAACAGGAAGAGAATTACCCAGTTCCCAAAGCATTGCACTCAAACCTTTTCGGAACTTTTTTAGAAATGTGAAGTAAAGTAATGTAGTTTAGGCCAACTGCCCCACATAGAATATAACCAGAATTATGAATATTGAGAACTGCTTCAATTTAAATGTTTATGTATGGGGCAGGAGGGCAGCTATGAACACTTTACATACACTGGTAATATGCATACATTTTTTATTTAAATGATCTATTAAAAAATCATTTCAGGAAGTGGGTTCATGAGACCGATCGCACTGATTGCCAAAATAATTAGACATCATAATTTCTTTCAATGTCTATGTTAAACTTGGATAAAAATATTCTCTCTCTAGTTGTCTGTGGTAATCTTAGACTGAATATGTATTAATGATAGATTAAATGACATATTACTTTAACTAATGATATTTTAAATTAAAATAATATCTTTAAGGACATTCAAATAAAAAAAGAAATATCTCTGTTTACAGATGACAGGATATTATTACACATAGAAAACTAAAAATTTCACAAAATGGTAGGATAAATTAATTCAGCAAAGTTATAGGATATAAATTTGTCACATAAAAATCAGTTGCATTTCTACATAACAGTAGAAATTTTGAAATAAAATTAAGAAAACAATTTTATTTATAATAGTATGAAAAAAGAATAAAATACTTAAGTATAAACCTAACTAAGGAGGCAAAGGACTATACACTGAAAATTACAAATCACTACTGAAAGAAATTAAAGAAGACACCAATAAATGGAGAGATATCTTATGTTCATGGATTGGGAAATCTAATATGGTTAAGATGTCAATACTACCCAAAGTGATCTACAAATTCAATGTAGTCCCTATCAAAATCCAAATGATATTTCTTGAAAAAATAGAATTTTTAAAAAATAAATTTATATAAAATCTCAAGGGATACCAATTAGGCCAAACAGTCTTGAAAAAGAAAACTGGAGGTATTGCACTTTATGATTTCAAAATATTTTACAAAGCTACATAATCAAAACAGGTGGTACTGGTATAAAGAGAGCCAGGCAGGCCAATGGAATATGATAGACTCACATTTATGATCAAATAATTTTTGACAAGTGTCAAGACCATTCAATAGGGAAAGGACAATCTTCTCAACAAGTGGTGCTGAGAAAACGGATCTTCACATACAAAAAAATGAAGTTGGATGCTTACCTATACCATTTGCAAAAACTACCTCAAAATGGATCAAACACCCAAATATAAGCACTAAAACTAGAAAATTCTTCCAAGAATAAAGTTAAAACACTGAGTTTACAATTATTTGTTAGATTTGATATCAAAAGCATAGACAACAATTTTAAAAAAATGTTAAATTGATAAATTGTACTCTATCAAAATGAAACCTTTTGTGCATCACAGGACACTACGAAATAGAGTGAAAAGCCAATCCAAGAGATGGGAGAAAATATTTGCAAGTTATATCTAATAAGGGGTTAATATCTAAACTAGATAAATAACCCCTACAAGTCAACCACAAAACAAACCGAAACAATCTAATTCAAAAATGAGCAAAAGACTTCAATAGACATTTCTCCAAAGAAGATATAGAAATGGCCAATAAGCAAATAAAGATGTTCAACTCATTAATCATAAGGAAAATGAAAATTAAAACCATAATAACATACTACATCATACTCACAGGTGGCTACTATTAAAAAAAAAGGGAAAAATAGAAAGTAAGTGTTGGCAAGAATGTGAAAAAAAAATGGAACCCTTGTGCACTGTTGGCTGGAATGTAAAATGACAAATATAAATACCATACGATTTCAGTTATATGCGGAATCTAAGGAACAAAAAGAACAAACCAATCAAAAACAGACTCAAAAATATAGTGGATAATTTGGTGACAGAGGAGGAGGATTGGGGAGATGAGAGAATGGGGTGAAAGGTTAAAGAATTACAAATTAGTAGTTGATAGATAGTCACGGGGAAGGGGATCACGGCACAGGGAATGCAGTTAGCATTAATATGCTGGCTAGGTGGAGGGCCAAGGAAGGGAGGGAACAATTGGGGGGATCGTTTTATGATCTATATAGTTGTCTAACCAATGTAATGTATTCTTGAAACTAATTTAAATGAATAAATAAAATTTTTAAAAATGGTATATCTGCTGTGGGAGAAAGTATGGTGGTTCCCCCACAAATTAAGGCTAGGATCCAGCAATGCCACTTCTGGGTTTATATCCAAGAGAATTGAAAGTAGAGATTCAAAGAGACATGTGAATCCATCTTCTTTAGTATCATTATTTGCAACAGCCAAAAGGCAGAAACAACTCAAGTGTCCACTGATAAATAAATATATAAAAGTAAAAAACAAAAAATTAGATATAATTTATGAGAAGCACATAATATAAAATACCTAGGAATAAATCTAACAAAAGTTACACGCAAACTACAAAATATTATTGAAGAAGAGACATTAAAAAAATCTGAGTAGAGGATGTACCATGTCTGTGGATTAAAATGTTCAGTGTTGTAAAGATACCAATTCTCCACGAATTGAATGTAGTCTTAATCGATATCACAGTAGAAATTGTTGTGGAAATTATCAAGATAACTCTAAAGTTACATGACAATTCAAAGGATTTAATATATCCTACGTAATCGAGAAAGAACAAATTTGGAGGACTTACATTACCACATATGAAGGCCTACTGTAAAGTAACTAATATAGCAGGAAATTGATATAAGGATAGAAAAATCAACTAAGGGAACAGAGAATTCAGGAGGAAAGACATATGCACTATATAAATATAAATATAAATTAAAATTAACACAGGAGGTATTTTTCACTTCCAAAGTACTTTACAAATCATGAGTATTAAGAAAATAATCAAGCGTGATAAATTACTTAAAAGTAAATAAAAATAATCACTCCTTTCCTGTCTCTGTATTTTCAATTGATGAACTAAAGTAGTATGGCTAAATTTAAATTAAAAGTCTTCAAGTTAATGTCACTGTCATTTTCAATTAAGGTGACTTAAATTTCGTTTATGATAAAACTTTAAAGTAGTGAGAACTAAAAAGCATATTAGTCGCATCAAATGGTTTCTAAAAATCCACAGGGCACCTTTTATTAACTAGTTTCAATTAATTTTTTTTGTAATTATACAGTTTTATAGAGAAATATGAACACACTCATATTAAGGAGAATAATAAAATAACAGAGAGGTAAAAAAAATTCCTAGCTGTCAAATAGAGACCATATGTAAGAATGAATTCTGCACTATAAGATAGGGGTCCTCAATCCCCAATCCGAAGACTGGTACCGGTCTTGGCCTGTTAGGAATCAGGCCACACAGAAGGAGGTGAGCGGCTAGCAAGTAAGTAAAGCTGCATCCGTATTTTGCAGCTGCTCTCCAGTGCTTAGCATCACCACCTCAGCTCCATCTCAGATCATCAGGCATTAAATTCTCATAGGAGGATGGGCCCCTGGTGCCAAAAAGTTTGGGGACCGCTGCTCTATATTGGTTTTTAGTAGTAATTGACATGCAAGTAGGAAAACCCACAAATATGCAGTCTCTGGGTTTAGGGCAGAAATGGATGGATGGTTTAAATCTATGCCAAGAGAATAAACTTGAAGTTTTGAGACGTATTCTCCTTTCTCCTGTTATAAATTTTAAGGAGACACAGATGGTGACGCTCTACAAATTTACAACAGCCTGAAATAATATAGCCTTGTGTTAGCAAATGGTTATAAACGTCATGATTTGTTTCTGCTTTCAGATTTACCCTAGAGCATTCCACACGCATATGTTAGGAATATAACACACAGCAAACTTCGAAGGAAAATGAACATGAATTGTATCCCTCCATTTTTCCCCCTCATAAAGAGAGTGATTTTTAAATGTTTATGTTCACTATGATTCATTGATGGCTTCAAAAACAAGTTAGACTATCTTACTACTGACAGACTCACCTATTGCTACACAAAACATGGTAAAGAAAGGGGAGAATAAGTAAAGGTATAATATTCTTCATATCCAATATACACATTATTTTACTTGGAACATTTTCTAAGAGTTAAATTTTTAATTTAATTTCTAAAGTTATATTTTTTAAATTTAACAAAAATAGGAAGATCTCTCTCTCCCTCCCTCTCTCCCTCTCTCCCTCTCTCTCTCTCTCTCTCTCTCTCCTTGTCCTCTCTCTCTTTCTCTCATGTGAGGACACAGCAAGAAGGTAGATGGTTATATACAAGCTATGAAGAAAGCCTTTACCAGAAATTGAATCAGCCAGAACCTCGATCTTGGACTTCCATTCTCCAGAACTTTAAGAAATGAATTTCTGTTGTTTAAGCCCCCCCAGTCTATGGTATTTTGGCATTAGTCAGCCTGACTAATACATGGAATTTATCAATAAAAAAATGTGGTAAATAAAGACTACTTTGAATGAGTGCATAATGCAAAAACTATAAACTCTACTATTAATGTGAAGTTCATCCAATTAAGAAAAGCTATATTAATAGGATCAAGAATATACTAGGACACACCACAAAGCTTTCAAGATAGATAAATTTAGAGGTAACTTTCTCAATAATACAAGTATTGTCAATCCTTAAGGAAGGACTGAAGAC
Organism: Pteropus vampyrus; assembly: GCF_000151845.1. NCBI lineage: Eukaryota > Metazoa > Chordata > Mammalia > Chiroptera > Pteropodidae > Pteropus > Pteropus vampyrus. Next base: position 5,151,360 of record NW_011888869.1, read on the forward strand.
CAATATCATAACACGCTATGTAATAAATACTGATTTTACATCAAAATGTCAGTATAGTCATTCTTAACTAAAATTTTCCCATTAAAAATTAATTAATAACTTAAATAATCCATAAGTCATTCTTTTAAATAAAGGTAACTGAACTGGATAGAAATCAACTACATGCTGCAATAAAAATTCTGTAGTTCAAAGTTGACAAAATCATGTGCATAGCTCACACACACACACGTACACACACACACAATTACCAAATCAATCTAAATTATACTTATTTTTATCCTGGATGCTAAAAATTTCTCTAGCATGACTAAACTCATATCACATGAGTATTTGCCTATTTTGGGAACCCATGAAGATAAAAGAGAATTCTTGCCAAAACTGAAACTATAGGAAACAAAACAGTTGGTCAGGTTTTTTTATAACATGACTTTAATGAGTCATTTTATCTGACCTTATTGGACAGCTGTCAACTGTTAATGGTCCATATGTAACCAAATTAAATGATATACTATAAATTGCTGAAAGAAATGAAAAGTGATTTCTTCGTAGAAAGCTGCTAGTGATGCAGTCAGGGTCCTTCTTACAATTTTGCATTACTTGTAAGATGTAGTTTAGTCTCACATAATGAAAATACTGTAAATGGAAAATTATCAATAATCTGCTACACATCATGGGTGCATTTGTATCAACTGAACATACTCAGTTTTTATCCTAATTTTATTCTGCTCTTCAGATTAACAAATGAAGGAAATTTGAGGACTACATTCAGTAGAGATCTTATAACCTGAGTTCAACATGATATAAAGGCTCTAGCTTCAGACTTTTCTTTAAAGGGCCAACAGAAAATATATTAGGTATTTCGTACCAAATGGTCTCTAGTTCAATTACTCAGCTATGCCTATGGTGAAAGGGGCCCTAGGTAATGCATAAATGAGCATGGTCATATTCCAGTGAAACTATAAAACATATGACAATCCAGATTTGGACCATGCCCCTTGTTTGATGACTGCTCTTCTAAAGAAATGGAGGGGTTGAATTTAGCAAATTCTGTTTACTGTAGTGCCAAGGGACTAGAAAGTCACTAGACAATTCACTTTTAGTCCAGTGTCATATCAGTCATTCAAAAGAATCCAAAGACTAGAAAAGGAAGATGTGGTATTTTCACATCCCTTCTATAAACTGATCCTAACCTTCAGGAATTTTCAGGTAGTGTGGGAGAAATACCTTTACACAACTATTTCTAATAAAAGGTAGCCTATAATTCCTACACTAAATAAGCATAGGAGAATTTGTATAAGTGTGAAATTCCTAAGAGACTCTGAATACTCAGTTGAAAACTCCAACTGCAGGAGATACTTATGAGAGAAGCAAGAAGTACTGGGAGGACCTACCACAGCTACTGTTTTAGACCTCTCCCTTGGCCTTGCTTCTCTTGGACTCTGGCCTTAGATTTTTTTACCATGCTCGAGTCTGATCCTCTCACGTTTGTTCAGCTATTTACAGACCCGGTTACTCTTCTCTATACGTATGCACAACTTGATTTATCTTTGCAGAAACAAATCCTTTCAGCACCTGAAACCGAGGGTTATAATTTATACCTGATAGAAGGAAATGGCCATTTCCAAACTGACCACACAGAACCAGAAACTGAAAAAGCAAAAGAACAGAGTTCCTTAAAAGTATCATGCCAATTGATTCACTAAGAGGAGCTACTCAAGAGGAATTGGAAAATAACAGCAGAGTCTGTGTATCTATTTCTAGGTTATTATTATTTTTGAGCAAATATATGATCTATATAGAGTACTCATTTAATATTGAGAGTTAAATAATTTTCAATAAATTTTTTAGTTGTCTTTATAAAATATTGAGAAAAAGTGCTGAGGGAAACAAAAAACCTGAACTGATGAGATTCCATCTAAAAAATTAGCTGTTTTTTTCAAAGAATACTGCCTCTTTCTAAATGTTTTCTGAGATAGAAATATTGTCTTCTAAGCTTCTATGTCCTATATATGCTTGCAAATAAGCAATAAGGAGTACAAAAAGAATATTTTTTTTTATTTTAATTTATTCATTGTTCCCTGATATGTACATTTGCTAACTCTTTGATGAGATAATATGCATCAATCATGTAGTAGGTTCTGGAAATACCGTATATTGTGGGTAAGGCAGACAAATAGTATATAACGGAGTGAGGATGACATGAACTTCAGCAATCCAGATCATTCATACATTCTATCTCTTAAATGAATACAAATTATTGTAAATCCCCTCAAGTGAATATTACTTCAACAAATATTGATTCCTACAATACCAGGCAGAGTGCTTAATGTATCCACCAGTAAACCTGAGTTCATAGTTTGCTGGAGCTATAGACAGAGAAACAGGAAAGTGTAAGCCAGTATGACAATTATAGGTACTGTGAGAACAAAAGTTAAGCATGTAACCCAATTTTTAGAGTCCAGGAAAGCTGCAAGAGAAGAAAGATAAACTCCTAAGGTGAGATTTGAAGCAAAAGTATGTTTAGCCAGGAGAGCAAGGAATCGCCATGGTGAGAAAGAGCATGTACTAATCAAGGGACTGAATCAATTTTAACGTATTTTTTAATCAGAATAAAAGTAGTTTCATTCTCCTTGGTTCCTAACTCAATCTGAGTTAATGTTCTTGAAGAACAATAGGAAATTATAAGGTCTCTGGGAGACCAGGCAGAGCTGTATTGCTTAGAACAGAGTGTATTAAATTTCTTGGGGCCTGAGAATTATTTAGGTCAATGCAAGCCTAATGTTCCTTGGTTTTCTTTTCCAAGAAAAATCAAAACAACCCTGCTAAAGAACCCTCTTCTAGACAGTAGTTAGGTGTTGGCAAAAACAGTCTCAAGTTAAAAAATAAATAAATAAATAAATAAATAAATAAATAAATAAATTACTCATCAGAGAGGTGCTCATGATTACATGGTGGTTTTTATTTTCTAGAAGAAACAGAAGGGTAGCATTGTTATACCCTCATCACTCAAACACCTGCATCCCACTCCCCACCCACAAGGGGAAACATCAAGAAAAATACTCACCTTTAAAAATGAAACCTCTGTGTTTACAATAGGCTCCTGAAGGAAAAGTTATCAATAGAGTATATTTTTGATAGTTTGCTCTAAGACTATTTTTGGTATTCACAAATCAGTGCTGTTCAGATAACTGTGCAAAGCACCATTCCCGTGTCAGACTCTGAAACTTTCCAGAGTTAATAAATTGCAAGTAACTTTAAGGAAATCAATACTTACATTGGTCCAAAAATCTTCCCAGAATATACTGCACATTATCTAAACTAATAAAACAAACAGAAAAACTTTATTTCCCCCTACTCTAAATTTTATTGTTCATTTTTATTTAACAGTAAATAGTTTATACTTGTTTCTATCAAAGCACCAGGGTATTTCTAAAACTTTTTTGATAGAGAAGTTGACCTCTTAAGCTCTTGAATCAGAATACTCTGTCCTTCATAATTTTTTAGAACTATTTTCCTCATTTTGAATCATGGTATTAATTTAAATGACTTCAACTATTTTGGTATTTGTAAATGCTGTTGCAATTTATTGGAAAAGCTATGTTCTTGCAATTATTATTTTTTTCTACAGGACCATGGGACCTGCATTGGAATATAAGAGCCATATATATTGCAAATACTAAATCAAATATATCAGCTATGGCTCTAACAACTGATTTGTTGAGACAAATCCACCTACATTTTAATAGTTTACTATCTAATGTTAATTTCTTAGGTTTTAGACATTTAGAGTATCAATGGAAGTTTTATAATCCACCTGAAAATTATCACCAGAATAGTCATATGTGGTATGTAATGTTATTTTTAAGGTGTGACACAAAATTGACTCAGAAGAAAAAAATGAATTTATCTATGATATATAATTTCTTTTAGAAACAGTTCAGAGAACTGTTTATTCAATACAAGTTTTGTTTTTTATTTTAGGTGCATTTCATAAATATATATGAATTCATAACATTTTCATAAAATATGGTTTGTGAAAATAGTATGCCTAAAGATACATTCTATGCGAAGAATATTATGATCTAATTTAAAAATTAGGAGTATAGTAGGAGCAGCTGTAAATTAATAATAATCATCATTTGGCCTGAAGAAACTATTTCTAAGGACACCATTACAATTGCCTGTCTTCTTTATAATTGTTAAATTGTTACTTTAAGAAAATGAAATAATTTTATTTTTTATTTAACATATATAAAGAACCATTTTTGTTATAAGGGCTGTCTGTTTCATCCTTAAATCAATATGCTTAATGAATTCATTGTATTTCAGTCTAGCTTTTCAAATAAAACTTCAATGTTCTTTAACATAGTTTACAACTATTAACTTCCCTTAGAAAAACAGAATTTAAGGAAATTCATTAAGTTTTAAGTTCAGCTGTAATTCAATCAAATAAGTTCATTTTTTCCCCTTTATTTCTCTAAAGTCAGCTGTAGAATAGGGTACTTTAATTCTAACTATATTTTATGTAACCTGTGTGTGAAGAGCCTTCTGTGGGCAGCCTCTGATTTTACATATGCTAGCTCTAAAGCAGGATTTAGCTCTTTATTCTCATCACCAGAAGCAAATCTATATCAAACAATCATGAAAGAAAAATGTACTTACAGCATAGGGAATACAGTCAATAATATTGTAATAACTGTGTATGGTGTTAGATGGGTACCATACTTATCAAGGTCATCATTTTGTAAGTTATATAAATGTCTAATCACTGTGTTGTACACCTGAAACTAATATAACATTGTCTGTCAACTATAAGGGAAAATTTTTTTTTTTAATTTAAGGAAAAAATAAAGAAATATATACTGAAGTTTCTTTAGGATTGAGTGGAGGAGGATTTACCCACAAAATCATCTACATTTTGAGTTTTAAATATGCATCTGTAAACATCTCTTTTCAAGCCTCTCTCAACTGAGACATTTGCTTTTCTTTCCTATTCAGACCTTCCTTTAAGAAAATATTCCTCCTAAAAAAATCTCTTTGCAGTTCAGATTGATGCATTTTTCTCAGCACAGTATGCCCACTCAACAGGCCAAAACCCTGAGTTTTCCTGGGCCTATACTCTCTAGAAAGCAGTTTAGGAATTATGTACTTTTACTTGAAAGCAGGTCTCCTAGAGAATTTTACTTCCTATTCCACAAGAATTTTCAAAAATGTACCCAATAAGTAGAGAAAGTTTTTTTAATCATTATTATTTAGTGTATAAGTAGACATGAGAACTAGTATAAATAAGTGTAATAAAATAAACATATCCTGCATTTCTTGTCTTTTCATATGTAAAGAAAATGCTTAATAGTTGTATGATATTCCATTTAATAGATGCATCACAACTTGTTATGTAGATGTTTAAGAGTTTTTATTACTTTTTGCATTTATAAAGTGCAAACATTTTTAGGGGATTTTCTATAGTGCCCTAATCAATAAT
>NW_011888869.1:5158073-5161517 GCF_000151845.1 Pteropus vampyrus
TATATTTTTTATCCTATGTCTGCACTTTTTAATTTATTACAGTGACATTGGTTAATGAAATCCAGTAAGTTTCAGGTGTCACTGTCTATTTAGAAGGAATATTTTATCATTTAAAAGAGAATATAGAAAAGTTGACTCCTTTACTCTCTCCCTTGTTTTAGTGATCCTATTTGTTACATACATGTACATTAAAGACATTTTCAAACCATGTTAATTTTTTAGGTTTCAAATGTCAATCCTAGGTTAAAAAATTCAAGGAAAAATCTGTTATATTTAATGAATTCCTGCTCACTCTGGAAGTAAAAAGATTAAAAGTATCAGCAAAGAAACAAAAGAAACATAAAGAAAACCAAATGAATTTTAAGCAGAATTTTTGCATGATTTTAAAATATCAGTGGATTTTGGTTACTCTGAATATATCTACTTTGAACACACTAAAGAGGTAAGATTTACAGAGAACAGTGGCCAGCTGGATGTACTATTTTAGGAAAAAGAACTTGATTAAGGGTGTCTCAGGCAATTGGGAGTACACAGGATGAGAAACAAGATTTAGTTATTTTATGTAGGGGAACGTGAATGCACTTTAGATGTTGAGTTTGAGCTGTTTTGAAGAAGTGACAGTTTAAAAGTATGGAAGAAGTTATCTGATTCACAAAGGCTCTTCTCTATGACAGTGGTCTTTATACATCGACTCTTATTAAATATTTTCATCTTATTTTTAAATATCTTAGTGAACAGAGAGACATAAAATTACTTAATCCATATACCTAGCCCTTTGGGAGTAAAAAATATTTCTAAAAAATAAACAATTTTAATGCAGTTTTAGTGCATATCTTCATCAGTTTAAGTGTCATTTAATATATGTCAATTTTGATAATGAAAGCACTGTTTTCCTACACACAAGAAGCCTGTATATGGCCCTGGCCCACTCACAACCACACACTCACCTCTCTAGGAGTGAAAGGCCTACTATACAGATTCATGGGTAGCACTACCATGTTCAATATCTTTGTTTATAAGTTTTATAAGTGTGAGAAATATACTCTCTCTGGAAAAATAATAGATGACTTCTCCAAAAAAGAAATATTGGCTTAATTTTACAATATTTTAGTTTATTATATTGTATATATGGGTAGAAAAACAATTTTAGGTTAAATCAGGCATCCAGAAAATTTAAGGTAACAAGTAAATAAGAGATATCCAGAAACTTCAGACACTTAAATAAGTCCTATATTAAATTCCCAGTCTCAAAATATCACTGCTTATTCAGCTGGGGATAACTGCCTTGGTGGCTGTTTAAGGATTAGTGGAAAAACAATTTAATAATCATGTAGAGTGGTAATAATGTGTTTTTAGTACATTTTTACCAAAGAAGAGAGTATAATACCAACGAAATGAGGGGAAGAGGTGATGAAAGTGCAGAAAGAGAATTTGACAAAGAATAAAAGATAAAAGGTATGTGCCAAGGCTTCTCTTGGTTTGAATGTAAAGCAGAAATTATAAGCGTTGCTTGCTCATCTGCCTTTATAATCTTCGTCATGGTTCAGATCTCTTTCCATGAGCCTGTAGGTCCCCACCTGATCTTATCCAGGCACAAAATCACAGGTTTGATATCTACTCTGTAACATCAGATTCCCAGTTTGCCTGTCATTTACCTTAGGACTTGATATGTATTTACGCCAGATGTTAATGACTGATCATTCCATTTATTCTCCCCCTGAGGACTATTTACATTTCAAGTGTGAACAAAATTATGCACAAATTTTTATCTGTACAATCTACAAAGTTAAATAACTAAGAGTAATTATAGCAGCCTCTACACAGGAAAATTGTCATTCACATATTAAAGGAAGATCTCACACAACTCTTTCACTTTGGTGGCTCCCTTCCCACCCCCGGGTTAGCATCAGCTAATAAACATAAATCTTCCTTAGAGAGCTCCCTGCTTTCATTTCCTAAAAAGCCTCCAGTCTCTATCATATTATCCTGATGAGACGTCTTCATGGCACTTTTGGTAGTCTGAAATTATCCTGTTAATCTTCCTTTTATTATTGGTTTTACCCAAAAGAATGTAAATTCCTGAACACCAGAGATTGTTTTGTGTGGGGCGGGGGTGGGGGGGGGGGGTGTGTGTGTGTAGTCAACTAGGAAATTGGCACCTAACATGTCTTCCATAAATATTTTTCAATAAATAAATAATTCAACAGCTAAACAATTTGATAAGGAGCTTTGAACTTACTAATATGTCTCAGTAGTTTCATTTATATTTATTTATTCTATGTAAATAACACAAAATTCAGAAAAAACTGCACTAACATATCCATTTTAATGTTCTCTATGACACTGAAAAACATAAAAGCTTCAAAATAGGAAAATGGTAACAAGTTATGATGCATCTATTAAATGGAATATTATACAGCTATTATTTTATTAACATATAAAAAGAGAAGCTATGTAGGATATGTTTATTTTTGTTTTATTACACTTATTTATACTTTAGTCTGTATTTTTTTCTACCCAAAGCTTTCTTTTTATAAAGTCCTAGAAATCTTTGTCATATGTTACTCAAAAATAATTTAGCTCATGTAACTCTAAGGAACCACCTCATGGTCCTTACTATGTACTTGTTATGATTAACAGATTGGATTTTATGGTGATCTGCTGAATAATGTCCACAAAAAAAGAACATGACACTGAATTGGGCATATCAGAAAACTCAGTCTTATATATTCATGAGGCAAATAAAAAGGCAGCATGGTTTGAGCCCATACACCATGAGGTAGTCAGGGCTAATCATCACACAACTGCACTTCATGACCCACTTTTAAGTGGGTTAAGTCACATGGACATTTCTGGCCAATGAACTATAAATAAATATGATGTGAGTCTGAGCATAGCATTTAATACTAGTGTGACTCTCCAGAAATCTCCTCTATCTGACAGGAAAACTGGCAATATTCAACATAGCAGCTATTACATTAGCTCTGGGCTTCAGATTACCATGATGTCAAAGACACTTGAGCAATCTACCCTGAGCAAGTCATGTGAGCAAAAAAGAAAAGAAATAATATTTGCCATCTGAAGGCACTAAGATTTGGGAGTTGCTTGTTATCATGCATAACCTGGTCTGTCCTGGTGAATATATTCATGTTTATCTCTCTCTGCATCAAGACTCTGAAGCATCCCTTCCATAATTCTGGAACGGCAACACTTCTAAGTAATATGCTATTTGTATAAACTTCCAAGGAAATTGGATTAATGCAGTATGGCTAGCATAACTGCTACATACCATTATGACAGCTTTGCCTATCACACGTGACCCAGGTTTTGTGTCTATTTAATGCATTTACAGGCTTAACCTGAAATTCTTTGACTTCCAGTAGCATCTTCCTCCTGAGAAAAATCAAAGCACTAAGAATGATTAGATAATTAATATGTATAGTG
>NW_011888869.1:5161567-5163734 GCF_000151845.1 Pteropus vampyrus
AACATAAAAGCTTCAAAATAGGAAAATGGTAACAAGTTATGATGCATCTATTAAATGGAATATTATACAGCTATTATTTTATTAACATATAAAAAGAGAAGCTATGTAGGATATGTTTATTTTTGTTTTATTACACTTATTTATACTTTAGTCTGTATTTTTTTCTACCAAAAGCTTTCTTTTTATAAAGTCCTAGAAATCTTTGTCATATGTTACTCAAAAATAATTTAGCTCATGTAACTCTAAGGAACCACCTCATGGTCCTTACTATGTACTTGTTATGATTAACAGATTGGATTTTATGGTGATCTGCTGAATAATGTCCACAAAAAAAGAACATGACACTGAATTGGGCATATCAGAAAACTCAGTCTTATATATTCATGAGGCAAATAAAAAGGCAGCATGGTTTGAGCCCATACACCATGAGGTAGTCAGGGCTAATCATCACACAACTGCACTTCATGACCCACTTTTAAGTGGGTTAAGTCACATGGACATTTCTGGCCAATGAACTATAAATAAATATGATGTGAGTCTGAGCATAGCATTTAATACTAGTGTGACTCTCCAGAAATCTCCTCTATCTGACAGGAAAACTGGCAATATTCAACATAGCAGCTATTACATTAGCTCTGGGCTTCAGATTACCATGATGTCAAAGACACTTGAGCAATCTACCCTGAGCAAGTCATGTGAGCAAAAAAGAAAAGAAATAATATTTGCCATCTGAAGGCACTAAGATTTGGGAGTTGCTTGTTATCATGCATAACCTGGTCTGTCCTGGTGAATATATTCATGTTTATCTCTCTCTGCATCAAGACTCTGGAGCATCCCTTCCATAATTCTGGAACGGCAACACTTCTAAGTAATATGCTATTTGTATAAACTTCCAAGGAAATTGGATTAATGCAGTATGGGTAGCATAACTGCTACATACCATTATGACAGCTTTGCCTATCACACGTGACCCAGGTTTTGTGTCTATTTAATGCATTTACAGGCTTAACCTGAAATTCTTTGACTTCCAGTAGCATCTTCCTCCTGAGAAAAATCAAAGCACTAAGAATGATTAGATAATTAATATGTATAGTGTGTTAGAAGCCATCAAGGCTTCTAAAAAATCATTAGTAACTATTTATAACTGTGCTTTAGTGAAATGCAAAATTAGCTCATTCATCAGGAGAACCTTTACTTCTATAGCTATTCTGACCTGAAAATATATAGGGCAGTCCTTTGAAACTTGTAAAACTGATGCAGCTCTAAATGAGAACTTTTAAAATAGGTCAACATGTTATTTTATCAATATTCTCTACTATGTCAAATTTAAATTTAGGAGACTTACATGTGTTTTAACCAATTTGGGCCTCTAACACATTGACCTATAAAAATGGATGGAATTTATGACAGCTAAAACATAGGGGTAGAATATTTATTATAAATCACTATGAAGGCATATTCTCTGTATTGTAGATAAAGATGGCAACCTCTCTGTCAGGATGATATCTCTAGAGCCAAAATTTATTTCATCTCTCTCCATAATGGGAAAAATGGGAATCTGGAAAGGTGCATCATGGTTGAGAATGAATTGTTAACATTTAGCTTTAAACAGATCTTACAAACTAATTTAGGGAGAAATTAATTGCAAAAAAAACCTAGATCTTACAAACTTATTTAGGGAGAAATTAATTGCAAAAGAAAAGAAAACTTGGTCAAATCACAATACTTTTTAAAAAGGAAGAAAACAATATAAATTGCAAAATGTAAAAATAAAATAACCTGTCATATATTAAATGTGAATGAACTAGAAATTTCCACTAAAATGCAAAGTATGATAAGATTATTAAACAACAAAAATTTCAGAAGTGAAAAAGGTAGAAAATAAAGATCTTAGCTTAGATAATATAAATACGTATAAGCTAAGGTCAGTAAACAGAATACAAGCAGACATTAGGTAATAAATACAATGAAAAAAAAACAGCCATCACAAATTTACATGTATATAACATAGTAGCCAAAAGCATAAAGAAAAAAACTATTAGACCATAAGGATTTGATTTAAATTTTTTTATCAGTAGTGAGGACTCTGATATATCTCTTCGGAATTAACACTGATGCATTAGTACTATCGAATCATCAGATCTCCTTCTAATCTAACCAATTATCT
>NW_011888869.1:5164279-5186826 GCF_000151845.1 Pteropus vampyrus
AGAAAAGAAAACTTGGTCAAATCACAATACTTTTTAAAAAGGAAGAAAACAATATAAATTGCAAAATGTAAAAATAAAATAACCTGTCATATATTAAATGTGAATGAACTAGAAATTTCCACTAAAATGCAAAGTATGATGAGATTATTAAACAACAAAAATTTCAGAAGTGAAAAAGGTAGAAAATAAAGATCTTAGCTTAGATAATATAAATACGTATAAGCTAAGGTCAGTAAACAGAATACAAGCAGACATTAGGTAATAAATACAATGAAAAAAAAACAGCCATCACAAATTTACATGTATATAACATAGTAGCCAAAAGCATAAAGAAAAAAACTATTAGACCATAAGGATTTGATTTAAATTTTTTTATCAGTAGTGAGGACTCTGATATATCTCTTCGGAATTAACACTGATGCATTAGTACTATCGAATCATCAGATCTCCTTCTAATCTAACCAATTATCTCCATGTGTCAATAGCAAAAAAAAAATTGCACTCGAAATTGAGCTTTATATTTGATTGTCATATCTCTTTAGTCTCTTTCCATCTGGATCAGTTTCTTAGTATTTCTTTGATTTCATGATCTTGCGACTCTCAAAAGTCACAGGTCAATGTAGAATAGAATGACCTTCATTTAAAAAAAAAATGTTTCCTTATGACTTGATTCAGGTTATGCATCTGTGGCAAGACTATACTATCACAGGTCAGATTATTACTAATCTCATAAAATTTTTCTGAACCTTCTAAATTGATTTTAATATATTTCCACATATTTACAGTTATAAAATCTCTCTACACTTATAAAACAAACAACTCAAAGAATCTCTTGAAGATTCTGGTCATATATCTACTTAGTCTCAAATATATGTGATTAATTATTCCTTTTTTATTTCTTTTTAATTTTTTTATAATGGTGACATTGGTTAACAAAATCTAGTTACGTTTCAGGTGTATAATTTAACAGTAAGGCATATATATATTGCACTGTGTGTTCATTGCCCATAGTTAGATTTCTTTCTGTCACCACATATTTGACCCCCTTTACCTCATTTACCTCCTCCCTACCACCTCTCCCTCTACCCTCTGGTAATCACTAGTTTATTGTCCATGTCCGTGAGTCTCTGTTCGTTCTATTTATTTGTTGCTTTTAGGTTTATGTCCTACATGTAAGTGATATTATGTGTTTTTCAACTTTTTCTGTCTGGCTTATTTCACTTAGCATGATTATCTCAAGGTCCACCCACATTGTCAATATTTTTCTTTTAATGTACACATTTTACAGAAATATTCAGTGTAAATGTATTTTTCCTAGACTATTTGAAAGTTGCCATCTGATTTACCTTCACCTTACATACTTTGATGCGTACTTCTTACAAATAAGAATATGATACTACACATAATACAGCCATCATAAGTCTGGATAGATGAATATAAAAAAAAAAGACAGAAGAATTAAATGCTATATTTACTCAAGCAGAATTATTATATATTTACAAAACCAGCACACATATATAAGTAGAACCTATATATTTTCCATATGTACATGGCTCATTAACCTAAAAATTAATGTAACTAGCTCCAAGATTTTAATTAATTCAATTTTAGACACTTAGCAGGATAGACTATCAGATCAAAATATAATGAAATGAGAAACATGTAAAAATGAATTCACAGGAAAAATATTAATTGCTGCTAAATTAAGAATTTCACAACTAGAAAAACATTGGATCAATAAACATTAAATTAAAAGAGATATTAGAAATTACTCTGAATAAAGTGAAAATAAAAACACAACATATAAAAATTGGTGGACTGTCACTAAAGTAGTACTTAGAGGGAAATTACTTGCACTAAATGTCTATATTAGTAAAGAAGAAAGATCTCAGATAAACTGCCTCAGCTTTTCTCCTATGAATCTAAAACAAGAGGAAACAATCCTAAAGTAAGCATGAAAGGAAATAATGCTGATACATTGAAAAACAATAACTGCAAAATGAATTCTGGCAGTTTACAAATGGGATCCCTTACAAACAAAAAATATATATATTTTCTCCTTCCTTGGTATCTAAGAGTACTTCTTTTAGCATTATAGGCTTGAAAATAAATTTTAGTTGAGTATGCTAATTTGGTCACCTTTTACAGTTATATTTTTTTAAACTGTCACTTCAAAACCCCTAAATTTTTCACTAAAAAATGAGACTCTGCTAGCTATACCTCCAAAGATGCCCATCAAAAACGTTTTCCATGCTCCTTCTCTTATAAAATGATGGAGACCATGTTCCCTCCCCTTGAATCTTAGTGACTTGTTTGACCAATAGATTATGAACGAATTGACACTCCAGACTAAGTCTTTAAGAAGTCTTACAGTTAAAGTTCAGCTCCAGACTAAGTCTTTAAGAAGTCTTGCAGTTAAAGTTCCCACACTCTTGGAACCCCAAGGCAACATGTTTTGAAGAAGTCAAGCTAACGCCATGGAGACATGCTATATGGAAGTGAACCAAGGCAACTTCAACAACCCCAGCACTAACATCAGCTGAGTACAGATGTGAGAGTGACCCTAGTAAGACCCGCTAAGGAACTGTTCATTCAACCTACAGGATCAGGAGAAATACTAGATTAATCGCTTTAAGCTTTTAAATTTGGTGGCGTTTTGATATATAGCAATAGTAAATGATGTAAACAATATTATTTTTATAATTCAGAGACACAAAATAACCTTTATGAAATATATTACCGAATGAGAAATTATTTTAGACATTACCTTAATTTCACAACAAAATTCTATGATAAATAAATATGTGCTTAATTTACAACATGATTACATATAAATTAGGTTATAAGTATTATGTTTTATTGCTCCAATTAAACAAATACATTTTAGTTGAGTATATAAATTTGTTCCTATAAAAGTTAAAAATTCACTGTTTCACACTGTTATATTTGATAAAGACTGTCTTTAGATAACTCAATGGAATTTTCTTTGTGAAATTCCATTTCCCATCAGAAAAGTTAATTTAAAAAACTCGAGGATGGCATCAGTGTTAGTAGTCAACACAGAATTTACCAGACGATCTTAAGAAAAGTAGACACCTGTGAAAGAAACTCTCCTGGAAAAAGAAAACACACAAATATAGTCAGTCATAATCTGGCTCCTACATAGTTTTTCATGCTCGTAGTGACTTGCTCTCCATCAGCTTGTTCAAATTCATACTCATATGGGTCTCGTCCTTTTCCATCTGACTTATTTTGCTTAGCATGACACTCTCAAGAACCATATGATTTTACTCATATGTAGGATATAAATCAGGAAGCAACCACCAACCCAGCAAAACAAACAAACTCAAAGACACAGACAACAGTATGGTGGTTACCAGAGCGGCAAGGGGGTTGGAGGAAGTTGAAGAGAGTAAAGGGGGTCAAATATATGGTGATCGAAGGAGTCTAAACTTTGGGTGGTGAATACACAACACGATATGCAGATGATGTATTATAGAATTGTACACTTGAAGCTTATATAATGTTATTAACAAATGTCATCCCAATAAATTTAATAAAAACATTTATACACAAAGAGATATTATTGCAAATCTTTGAATGAACCATTCTATTTCAATCTGTGTGCCTTTGCACACTTGTACTGCTGTTCATCCTTATAAGGTCTACTCACTCTTACAAACCTAACATATCTTCTAATTCAAAAGCCTTTAACATTCCCTTCTCGACAAACGAAACTGGTAATTTTCTTTCTTTTCCCATTACTAGAAAGTTTACATTTTTAAATTTCTAACAGCATGCTATGAAAATATTTTACATTTCTGAATCTGTTAGAAGACTCAGTTCTTTAAAGACAGGATCCATGATATGTTTATTAGTGCCTAATACTGGGGCTAGTGTATTTTAGGTAACCAATAGAAATACAATGAATGAATCAAATGATAACATAAAGCCAACACAGCTAAGTAAGAAACTATGTCAATAAAATGCATTCACATAATGCATATACTTTTAATAAGACAGAAGAAAAAAACTATTCGAATGTGACAGAAGAGTTGGTCTTCATCAAATTAATTTAGCAAAACAAAGAATGAATTGGTTCCAGTGCAGTATGAAGAAAGCAGACAAAACCAAATAATCTACAAAGATAGCTTTTTAGCATATACATCTAATACAAATAATAGAGTGAGCTGCTAGGAAAACAAAGCAGCTGCAGTTTGGGACACCCTAACATGATACAGGCAAACTTTCATTACATGCTATATGGATCCAGCAATGCACAATATGTAAGAATTTTTTTTAATTAAAATCATTTGAAAATGATAAAATAATTTCTAGATAGTCCTAAATATTACTATATCATGGAGTAAACTTTCCAAAAGTTGAATATAGTAAAAAAGAAAACTTCACGAAAGCCATCTTTTTCATATCGCATGCAGCTTATGCACTTACACTTGATTTTTATTCTGTGAATGAACAGAGATAGCCTTTTTTCTAAAATCAATGGGAGTTAGAAGCTGCCTTTTTGGTGCTTCAAAGAAAAAAAAAATCAGTTGAGACAAAAATAAACCCTCTGGGTTTCTCTGTAATGAAAAATAACCTAAGTGAAAAGAAGAGGGCAAACAAAAGAAGAATTCAAGCAACCATTCATTATACTCACACTTGTAGCATAGACTTGAAGTAGGGAGACTTCTTTTTCCTAAATAATGCATTAATCGTCTCCTCTTTGTGGTTTCCATTGACCACCCTTGATTGATTTTGTTGCTTGCTTAAATATAATTTATCAGACAATCATTTCAGCACCTGATTCCTCTGCTGTACTTAGGGGAAAAAAGTGTATTTAGGGGCACTGTTCTATATACATCAAAACTGCTGAAAAATTAGATTATATAACAGTGACTTTTCTAACAATAAATATTCTGACCTGCAAAAATTGACCTCCTGTTCAAGGTCAAAGTGGCTATTACTGCCATGCTTTATGATTTATTTCCCTGACAACTACAACTGCATTAAATCAAATAATTTTCTTTCTTTGTAACCTTCAGATATAGAAAAAGAAAAGTGAGTTATCAAATCTGTAGTTTTGGATAACTACCAAAAGGGATATGTAGAAAAAGGTGCTCTACATGTAATAATAGCCAAAATTTCAATGTTTCGACATGTGAAACCTTATTCCAATAATTTTGTAGACTCGACTTTTTACATACTAAACTTTTACTGCAATTACCTTGTATGGGGTCCAAATTCTAGGAAATTTAAAGAAGCTTTTTTAAGTATTACATCAGAAAATGATTCTACACATAATAAGTAAGATATTAGAATCAAAATGAATTTGCAGATGTAAAAATAACACAATTTAAAGCAAATTTTAATGTTAATATCATAATTTTAAGTTTTATACAATTTTATAATTAAAAATTTAGATTACATCTATACTAACTTGTTCTCATTCCAAAATAGCAAAAGGTGAAATCTCAAGAAATAAATACTCATTTTGAGGTTTGATGCTTATGAAAAAATCCAAGCAGAGATAATATTAATGTTTATTAATCATAATTAATCCAACCTTCTAGCTCATTAGATACAACTTAGTCACTCTTCCTTTCCAGTGGTTACAACATAGGTGTCCATAAATACTTCTCACCCCTAAAGTTTAATGTACTTCCAAAACAGCTTCAGTTTATGGTGATTAAAGTATGTTAGAATTAGTATATTGGAATTCAAAGGCCATAATCAGAAATATAAAAAGTAAATCTTCCACCATTTCAGTACTGGCCAAGACTGCCTTTAAAAAATCAATACATCTGAGGCCTCAGGCAAAACTCCAGAGGACCTGCTATATTTCTTTCCTCTGCTAAAAATCAGAGCATTAGATGTATGGTCCAACTCTTTGCTCCTCAGAGAGAAGCTAGGAGTTGAGGGTTTCTCCCAGTTGTACAACACTGTACCTAGAGTGAAAGCTTATGGTGAGAGTGTCTCAGCCTTTCCTGTCTACTTTGTTGTGGGTATTTTCCCAGTTGCCAGCTATGTACAAGTTACTCAATTAGTTTCTGGATTTCCCACAGAGAGAATTGCTGTGTGTATGTAGCTATATAGTCAGTGTATAATGGGAGAAGGACAATCAGGAGCCTCCCATGTCACCATCTTGGTTCGTACCCTCTCTCAATATTTGTTTGTTGATTAATTTCTAATCCTTCCATTTCTTACCATTCCTTGCTATATGAGGCCTTAGTATAGATAGCAGATTATTCTCTTACTTCTGTAGATCAGACAGAAGCTTTTGAGATTCAAAAGGTGAAATCCTTAGTAAACTCAAAGACATGGAAAGGCCTGAAGAGTCAGAATAAAGTTTTCCCAGCCACAACCAGGTGTGGATAGGACTGGAGGTGTGATAGTGGGAGATAGTACACAGGTTTGTGTTAGGTGGCTGCGTGTGGCAGAATAAGGCCGAGTTGACTAGAAATCATCTCCTCCCCACCAGACTGAGCACTCACTCTCGAGATCCATTTCAGAGCCATGTCAGTACCCAGCCTGTTCACGATCCTTTCCACTGCACATCTTCTAAGTCTAGGAGCCATGTTAGCTATCTTAGATGTAATTCAGTGACATTCCCCCTTTTAGAGTAGTTGGCACATTATTTTTTAATCATCCACCAGGAATGGTACTCATCTGAGTTCCAAGAACTTGCTTGTTTTCAAAGTGTCTTATACTGTATAAATATCTTGGTTTTAAACATCTTAGGACACTTGAAAACCCCAGAGACAGAGTCACAAATCTTAGTAACATGGAAGTGCCATGAAGGAGATAGGACTCTTGTCTAAATGTATTTGCTATGTCAGACTGGCAGTAGTTCAATATCCATCCCAAATCATAACTGTCAAAACATAGCCTTACAATTTTTTAAACTTTTTAATCAATATTTTAAATCTCTAGTTTATAATTAAATAGATACCATTAATAATGCTTCACTCTGCATTACATTCCTCTCCATGGCCAGGGATTGAAAAAGAAATCAGGATAAAATTTCTTTAACATGATTTATTACTCTTCTTGAGTTCTATACATCAGAGTCACTTTTACCTGATGATCAATTTGTTAAAAGAATATTCTCTCCTTGTCAATAGTTATCCATTCTTCAAGGGCGAGCTTAAATATCACCTTCCTCTGAAAGTTTTTCCTGTATTCAGACATCTGTTATCTCTCCTTCCTTTTCTGAAATTCCATGATGATTATGTATCCTTGAGAGTACATATTACCTCTTCACTTGGACTGTTATTTGGCGTATACATATTTGTTTCCCTGACTCCACTCTAAGTTCTTAATAGCAGTTATCACATTTAATCATTCATCTTTGTGTTCCCTGAAGCACCTACAATGGAGTTTTTAACTATATAAAGAGTCATTAAAGGGGAGTACTAATAGACAAGAAATTGTAATCAATCCAAAATGACTTAGGTATTATATCATTCAGCTTGCTTTCAGATCGGAAGCAGTTTAATGGTGTATAAAATATCATCATACTCCCTACCTATAGTTTATATTGTTGAGGGTATCTAAATCCTGAGAAAAATATGCATACAATTATATCTTTTGTATATAATTGTACAAAATTCTGCCTGGGGATAGAATAAACAGTAGAAATTTCCTACTCAATAGTATTAAAAACGAAATAAAACTTTTATTAGGTATTCTAAATGTATAATTGCCAGGATTTGAAGCTATGAAATTCATAATCCAAAGAATTCTTCAATGTGAATAAAAACAAAGGCATGTACATTATAACTACTGCACAACAAATGCTCACTGTTATGGTCTCTATTAGTTAAATCTAACTACTTCACAAAGGAACAGTAACCTAATTTAAAGCATACACATGCAAACTCATGTATCTGTGCACTCCAATAGATTCTGACATATTCTTATACCTTGTGCTCTTTTCTTCACATTCAATCTGTGTGGCTGCCCTTACATCAGCAATGTGAAATGGGAGTACAGGACATTCCATTCCTGCTAAGTGCAGTCAACATGGGCAGTGTGTCTGGATCATTTAGACTAAAATACAGGTTGTTTTTGTTTCTTTTGACATCGAAGCTTCTTGTTTTCCCTCTTCAACTTTCCATTTAGTAATAATAGCATATTTGAACAATGTTTTAGGCTTTAAAAGGCAAACATAAGTGGTGGTTAGAGCAATTGGCATGAAGTCTATTCAACAGGAACTGGAGAATAAAGAGTATCTATTGATTGCCCTAGAACATATACAGCAAAAGCTAAACAGAGACTACAGGGCAGAAATCCTGATTTCTTTATTGCCGCCCCCCGCCCCCGCCCCCCCCCAACAATGCCTCTTTTGTGGTGATAAAGGAAAAGAAATAACACTTATTGTGCATATTTACTAAGGGGTATGTTCTGGCTAGGAGATAATTTTAAATCCTTCAAATAACCTATATGAAGTATGATGTCATCCTGATTTTAGAGGGGAAACTTTATGTTGAGAGGGGTTAAGAGAACTGCCTTACATCAAGTTACTTATATGACAGTCCAGACCTCTACTACACACTGTTTGCTTCTTTTGATGATCATTAACAATTTTTTCTGTTTTATAAGTAAAATTTTAAAATTACATTTAAAAAATTTTAAGTTATATTTACTAGTTGATCCTAAGTAGATTATGTCATTAAAGTCATGAATCATGTCTTCAATTTCTTCTGCATTGCCTAAGATAACCAATGCCACATTTTGAATATGCTATACATGTCTATTAACTCCTAAAATCTTAACTACAAGACTTTCTCAATAAATACAATTTTCTAATCATTTTCATTTATCGTACTTAAATTAAATCATAATACAATCTGTAGCCTCAACCACAGAATCAATTCGACTCTCAATTGCTTGGTAGCAGAGAGACTGATTACTGCCAAATCTTAGTGTTCTGCATTTTATCTATTCTCTTTGTGAATAATTCCTAGCAATACAATTTTATCCCCTTGCTTTATAAGACAACAAACTTCAAGGCCTTAACTACTATAATTTGATGTCCCATGAAACCTATAGTCTTATTTAGCCTCACTGATTTGGGCACTGTAACTCAGGATATATCAAGTTAAATACAATGGCTTCCTCTTTATAAGTTTGAAAAGTAACAAAAGGCCACCTGACAGCTCATGAGAGAAAAAGAAATTCCATCCATTTAGGTTTGTTGTTGAAAAGAACAGGTTAAAGAATGATTTGTTCATCTGGTCTTTTTTTCAAAGAGACTCCCGTACCACCTAAGGCCTTCCTAAGTAACTACTATGTAGAAGCAACTCCAAGTGCACACAGGCCCCCATTACAGTCTTTTACTTCACTACGCCACAGGGATGACCTGAGCTCATGGGTCTCATACTTAAACAAAGAAACGGTACAAGAAATGTATGAAAGCTCATTTAGCCTTTTATTTTTCTATTATAAAGGTAGATTCTATAATAGACACAGGTAAGGCTAAAATATTTGCTGGCTCAGCATTCTAGTTATTTTTGCCAGTTTCCCAAATTACAGTAATTCAGAAATTTAGCATCTTCCTCTTAAATCGGGCTCATCTAATATAAAAATGCAAACAAATCTTCATGTACAGAAATATACAGTTATCCCCCCTTATTCACATTTCACTTCCTGTGGTTTCAGTTATCCTTATTCAATCACAGTCCAAAAATATTGAAAAGAAAGTTCCAGAAATAACCAATTCATGCGTTTTAAGTTGCATGACATTCTGAGTAAATGTGATGAAATCTCACAGCATCCTGCTTCGTCACACCTGGGATGTGAATCATCTTATCCATGCTGTGTATGCTACCAGCTTGTTAGTCACTTAGTAGCAGTCTCAGTTATCAGAGAGAGATCATATTCACATAACTTTTATTTCAGCATATTGTTATATTGTTTAATTTTATTATTGGTTATTGTTGTTAATCTCTTACTGTACCTAGTTTATATATGACACTTTATCAATAGGAAAAAATCAAAGTATATATAAGCTTTGGTACTATCTGATGTTTCAGGCATCCACTGGGGTTCTTGGAATACAGCCCCCATGCATAAAGGAGACTATTGTATACTTTATTTATTACAAGTATGAAACAAAAATAGCTTCCTTCTTCATTACAGGCTCCATTTCAATATATTCTATACAAACAGTTTATAAAATTCATCATTAACCAGAATCACTTGGTGTGGTTTTTAAAAATACAAATGGTCAGAACCATTGTAGACCTACTAAATTAGACCAGCTGGGCTTAGTAGCCAGAAATCTATATACTTTAGACTTTTAAAAATAATTTGTTATAAGTAATCTATGTATCTGCATTTGGGAAACATTGGTTTATTTCATGAAAACTAACTCGTAATTTATATTTGGGCACTCAAACAGCAGAAAAAATTCTCCATGAGTGAATTTGCAAGACCTCTTAAATAAATAATTTGAAACACATTACAATCTCTTTTATTTGTTTCCAGAAGATGTTCCCTCATTACTCATAGACAATAGATGAAACTTGTCCTAGAGCAGGATATAAGAAATGGGCTAAATGAATCAGCACACTCTACGTTTCTGGTTTAGAATTATTTCTGGCATAAAAGGCATCATGTTTTCTTACGGATCCTTACCTCCTTTTCTTTCAGAATGACCCTTATGATACAGTTGCTACAGTATAGTGAACTGAAAAAAAATCATAGGCCTTGAAGCTAGACAGCTGTAAAGTCAGATATGTTATTAAACTTTAGTTAACCCAACTGTAAAATCTAGATTACAAATACTTGATCTACAGATTTGATGTTAGGTCTAAATGTATAATGCTATGTTTAAAGCAAATAATGCTCTCACAACACTGTTTTAGAGACATGTTCATTTCTTTCAGGACTCTCAGATACATTGCCGTGAGTTTTATGTACTTGCATTTTAATCCTTCTTTGGCTAATGCTATTTGGAAAGTATGGTATTCCAGTCAGAGAACTGTAGCCTCAGGGTCATAAAACTCAGTAATATAAACACAGCTTTAAATTCATTGAGTCAAATTCTGCTAATGATGATAGTAACAAGATTCTACTACACAGATCTTCAATCCCGTCAGCGGAAATCAGCCATAAAATCCGGACATAGTGAAAAAGGAGCTACATGAAGGCACTGAAGAGTGAACAGAAGAAGGCGAATACTGATGGGGAGTTTATGATGGAGGAGACACTTGGAAAGAAATGAAAAGCGTAGGAATTATAAATATCTGGATAAATATAAAAGAATTAATTTTTTATTTTGCTCTTAATATCTATACAATTCGTGCTTGTTTAAAACTAAACGTAGAACATTATTTTGTATGGTTACAGTGCATGTAAATGTAATACATGTGAATGTCATTGTATAAAAGACAAAAAAGGGTGGAAAACTTGTGTCTCAAGATTTCTATATTTTATATGTAGTATACAATATTATCAGTAACTTAACTATGCAAAGTAGAGATTTACTTTATAATTCCCTGAACATCACCCAAAAAAAAGGAATAGTAAAATTAAAATAAAGTCTTAAAAATACTCAAATAATATAAAATGAAGGAAAAGTGAAGAGAAACAAAAACAGACAGGCCATATAGAAAACAATCAAAATGGTAGACTCAAATCCAACTGTATTAATAAACACATTAAATGTGCAATTAATAGGAAGGGTTTGTCACAGTAGATAAGAAAAAAACAAGACCAAATTATGTCCTATTTACAAGATACACAAAGAAAAAGAGAAGTTAAAAGAAAATTGATGAAAGAAGATATATTATACAAATGGTAAGAAGAAGGATGGAATGGCTTAATCAATAAAAGATAAGTATATTCTAAGAAAAGAATGAATTATTAAAAAAATAAAAATGCTTTAAAGATTATAAAAGGGTCAATTAATCAGAAAAGCAAAATAATTATACAAGTGTTTTTGCCTACTAATAACTGAGCTTCATGATATATTAAACAAGTATTGATGAAATTTATAATTTTAAAAAATTTTTAAATAATCTAATAAAGAGCAGTATGATTGAATTTGTAAAAAAAAAAAAACTTTCAAAAAGAAAACCCCCGTGTCTCAGATTACTTCACCGGCAAATTTTAGCAAATGTTTAATTAAGAATCAACAGAAATCCTTTAAAAGCTATTCCCCAAAACTGAATAGAACATAACAGTTCCAAACTATTCTTTGAGTCCAGTATAAAAATGGGTGCAAAAATCCTCAGCAAAATACTAGCAAACAAAATCCAGCAATATCCAAAGGGTAAGATTTTACACCATGACTAAGTGAGATTCATTCCAGAAATGTAACTTGATTTAAAAAATCCACAAAATTTATTTGATGTAATATATTATATTAATAGGACAAAGAAGAAAAACTGCATGATCTTCTCAATTGATACAGAAAAAGTATCTGGACCCTTCTCAACATGATAAAGGGCATGTATGAAAAACCCACAGCTAACATAATTCTTAATCATGAAATACTGAATGTTTTCCCAGAAGATCAGGAATAAGTTAAGAATATTTGTTGTCATCACCTCTTTTCAGCATTGTCATGGAGGTTATAGCCAGTATAACTAGGCAAAAAGAAAAAAAAGGAAAAGAAATAAAAAGCATCCGGAATTAAAATTATCTCTATTTGCAGAAGACATGATTTATACACAGAATATCCTAAGGCATTCATTGATAAACTATTAAAACTAATAAATTCAGCAAGGTAGCAGGTTAGAAGTTCAAAAATTAATTGTATACTATAAATATAAATATCTAAGTGTGTTCTTAGATAAGACAAGTGAATATTATATAAAGTTCAATCTATAAATCAATCAATCTATAAATTTATGTAACCCAAATAAAAACACCAATAATATTTTTTTCCTAGAAGTGGACAAGTTGATAAAGTATTTTGGGAAAAGTAAATATGCAAGAGCCACTCTCATATGAAATACTAATAACAAGAGAGACTAGTTCTACCAAATATTAAAAACACCATAGAGCTTCTAAATGTGTGATAGACTAACTTCTATTTCCAAACTGACAGACATTTGCCCAAAATTAATAATATGAACAAATAAATACCTCATTCCAACATTTTTAGCAGCCCTAATAGAGGCCTGGGGTCAGAAAATATTGCTCAGATTATTTTATTTAGCTTGATATTTAAAGATAAAACTGTTGCATATAAGAAATCAGTAAAACCCCCCATTATCACACTTTATGGTTGTATCCGATAAAAAGTCCTGTGCTACTGAAGTTTGCATTCATGAACTAAGGTTTGTATATAATGTATTCATAAATTAGTGCCAATGAAGATTTTAAGTTAAACTGACATGCAACTAAGTGGCATCAATTACTCATTTTTTGCCACTCCTGGTACATCATAATGACAAAAAGTTACCAAAGGACCAGGTATTCTCATTAATTATTTAAGAATAATTGGCTCTACAGAAAATACAGTCAGTTCTGCATGACACTAAAGGTCTTTCCTCTTATACAGAAGAAAGCTTTTTCATCTTTGAAAACTGAAGCTTTAGCTTGTGATAAAGAGAAAATATTCAAAGAAATCAAACATTTACATTAACTATAATATTCTACAGCATCATTACAGATATTTGCTGATGAGCAGGAAGCAGAATACAAAGGCCAGTTACTTCATGTTTAATATGGCATTTCCTTTTCTCTATTTTTGAGGCAGAATTATATAAAATTCTAGATTTAATGCACATTTATATTTTAAATATGCTTCTAGATTCATTTTTAATACGATTATTACACCTCTGAGTGAGAAATTTAAAACTCAAATTAAAGATATTTCCACAAAGCAAATCTATCATGGATAATATAGTATTTGAACTCAGATATTCAAGGATAAATAATTTGAAAACAATCGCATTAACATTAAATATTTTAAAATATAAAAGTAGTGAAGTTGATTATTATTTCAGTAATATTGGAGGGTTTTATACATAATCTGAGTTAGTTAATTTGTTACTATCTCTCATAAAGCAAATTAAAAAGATGTTTCCAGTATTTTTGCATCTTTACTCATATTTTAATGATCTTTAACTCATAGTTTAAATCAAAATTGGTCAATGGTCAATATAATCATTTATATTCTATAAGAAACCCTAGGTATAGTGAAATTACTGGTAGTTTCCACATAACGCAAATATAAATTTAAGTGAGAGGTAGCATATAGATCTATTCTTTAAACAGAATTGTTTTCATGGGTTTAGAGAGTATTCGTGTATCTTTTTATTTTGGGGGTTCTTGCTTTTCAGGACATTTAATTTCTTCTTTTACTTTTTTATTTACAGAATGGTTAATTTTTTGTCAACTTGGCTAGGCTCCAGTACCCAGTTACTCATTTAGGCAATAATATAGGTATTGCTGTGAAGGTATTTCATAGATGTGGCTAGCATGAATAATTACTTGGCTGTAAGTAAAGAATATTGTTTTGATAATGTGAGGGAGCCTTAACCATTTGTAAGGCCTGAAGAGAATAACTGTCCCTTGAAGAAGAAATTCTGCCTCAAGACTGCAATACCAGCTCCAGCCTAAGAGTTTTCAGTCTGCTGGCCTACCTACAAATTTCAGACTTGCAGCCTCCATAATTATATAATCCAATTCCTTGAAATAGATTTCTTCAAATCTCGAATGTTGCCTACCTTCCTAGTTACTAACCTTCTTGGTGGAAACAGTGCTCTCCCAAGACTAAATCTTAGGTCTATCAAAGTGGAATTTTCTAAATATTAAAACCATAATTAGAAAATAGATACATAATGATTCTCATGTCAACATCTATTTTATTAATGAGGAAGCTAGTAGGATAGTAGAATAAGGACATAATGACTTAGCAAAGTAGGACATGAAAAACTGAATATATGTTCAAAGAAGTAAACATACAAACAAAAATAAATGCTGGAATAAATTGAATAGTTTAATACAAAAGTACCAATTAAATGTCCTTCCAGAAAATAACACTATAATCTTTCTTCTTTATTAGAAAGAAATTATTTGCATCTCCACTGTGTAGACTTATTTGTATCTTAAGAGTATCCTACTAGTATCTAATCTACAAAATTATAAATATCCGGATTCTAATTAATATTGAATAGCAAACTCCCTCCTCCCCCCAAAGAGTTATATGTTCTTAAACAGTCAGATGACCCATCAGCTAGCTTATTACATAATGCTTTAGCTATGCTATAAAAATCCATCTTTTTATCTTATTATAAAGTTTTGGATAATTTCTTAATGTTGACATATAAGTCCCTTTCCTGACATAGTGCTTTTATATCTCAGGTGTCAGTATGTTCTCAGCATTTTTGCTCCTGGCATAGGACTTTCACTGGTGTTGATTTTTTCTGTGCTCCAATGGCTTTAAGCTTTCCACCCACCTCTCTGAACAGGAAGGAGATATAAGCTTGGTGTTTCTCTATTTACAAAAAATTGGGGGTCCACAGTATTCTATATTTCCCTGTGATGCTGAAGGTATAAGTATGTGTGTTCTTTTTTGCTCTCCTTGTTGATCTTTTTGCTCCTTTTTGTTTCTTTGAAGATGTTGGAAAGATTCTGATTTCTGCAGCTGCCATTATGCTAGGGCAGCCCAAGAAGCCAGACTGTTATATATCTTTCTAAATATATTTACCAGTATTAAATGAATCTACTTGATGTGAAATACATGAATTTTCATCTTTACTATTCTGAGTCTCATCTTTCTATAATCTCTTGCCTGTATTTCCCCCATATAATCTCAAATTCTCTTTTTTCTCTACTGAACAGAATCAGAGAGTTTTCAAGAAAGATGTTAGGTATTTAAGAATGTTTACCTTCAATGTGTTTTTTCCTCCTGTGGCTAGGCCATTATCTTTTAATCCTTTACACTTTAATTATACAAAAGCCAATGACCTGCGCTAAAATAATTTCATGGGTCAGCAAGTAAATGAAGATAGCATAATTTGAGGAATGTGAGCTTTCTGGCATCACGTTAAGCAGCAATGTAGTCATAAGTCTGAACTAGAAGGTAAGATAAAAACAATCCACTTAGGATGTCCAGAGTGATGAATATTGTCTCTCCTTCACCTCTCCCTGCTCTTCATTCCCCCGAAAAATGTACTCACTTGGGATTTTAAAAATATCTGGGACTAATTTGGCTATGTTAAGGCTGCTAAAGGGTATTTCAAGAACCTCCTAGGATGTTGGAGAAATTGTCCAGATACAAAAGAATCATGGAATTCTATCTGAAATTGATTTAGTAGCTTTCTCTGTTTGCCTTTTGTTGGTTCTTTCTTTCATGCTTCTCTGATATTTGGTGTCCACATATATATTTTAAATACATTTTTTTTTTCTGTAAACTCATACTTTAGAGTCGCCTTTGGAGTAAAATACACTCTTCAACTGTTTACAAGGTAATTTCTGAGTTGTAAAAATTCTATGTTCCTCCACTGTATTCCTCTATTCAATCTCAGCTGCCACAGTCAGACAGATAGAAAGTGTGAGGACCCTTTTTTCTTGCATCTGCCCTGGAACCTTAGCAGCAGAGAGTAACTGCTCCAGGTCTGTCAAATAGACACTAAATGTAGATTTTTTTTTTTTTTCCTTTCTCCTTGAGTTTGGCTTACGTCTCTGAGATCTTTTCTTGTTTTCACTATGTTCTGTCTGTCATCTATCAGTTAGGAAGAATGAATAAAGATCCCGAGCAAACATCACCCTTTCCTCTGGGAAAGGCTTTTGTTTTTAAATTTAAAATTTCTTTGTAAATTTATGATTCTGAATTTCCACTGTCTCATGGTATGAAGCATTTGAGACCCCTGAGATGGATCATTCAAATGGGAAGAGCAGTGAGGTGGGGATAGAAGAGAATGACAGAACATCTTAAATAAGAACATTCACAGGAAAGGTGTGAGAGAGCATACAGGAGGGGTAGACATTCTGACTGCTGAGAATTCACTTGTCTATAAATGTGATTTCAATTGTACATAGAATAATTTAAAATAAAACAGCTATTGCATAATTCCGCTTCTATGAGGTATATAAAATACTCATTTTTGTAGAGCGCTGAATGGTGGTTGCCAAGAGCTTGGAGGAGGAGAAAATAGGAATGTGCTGTTCAACAGATATAAAGTTTTGGTTATACAAGATTAATATTTCTAGATATCTGCTGTAAAATATTTTTAGAATAGTTAACCAGACTGTACTATACACAAAAATTTTTAAAGGAATAGTTCTCACATTAGTGTTCTTACCACAAAAGATAACTACTGGCAAAATGCCATGTATACATCACAAATAAATCAATAAGAATATCAAATAAATATGTATTTAAATTATGAAATATATTTAAGTTAAACATTAAACATATAATTATAATAATTAGGGTCATATATGTGAAATCAACATGTAAGAAAATTCATTCTCTGCCTAAATAACATTCCACATCATTATAAAACTTGTGCACATAAATCAGCTTGGCTCTTTCATAAATTTTGCTTAATTATAGTAATAATAAACATAATTGCTATATGTTAAACCTTTACAATTAATAGCTTTTATTTTCCTCCTATTTAAAAAATAAACTAAGTGAATCTCTTCTAAGTCATTGTATTATATCTTAGATGCTTTTACAATGTTTTTAGCAATAAATATTTCAAACATATATAAGCACAGCATCACTACTTTGTTAATTTGTCGAGACACAATTTTTAAAAATAAAACTATATTTTCCCACCTAGATTTTTAGAAAATATACAGTAAGAAAAGCAATTAAGATTGCATCTTACAAAGAACAACATTTTGAAGGAAGCTTATTCAATTGACTTACTCATAATGCCTATCTCCTTCTTTTTCTTTAATCTTATTCTTAATTTTTTAGTTGTTTTTGTTGCTTTTTTTTTTTTTTGACAGGATGGGGCTTTGTTTTATATAAAATGGAAACCTGTTGACTATAAAGAGAAACTGATGAATCATTAGGTTTTATGATTATATAGGATAAATAAATTATTATTCAAAACAACTTTCCTAAAAAGAGTGGTCATGAGAGATAAAACAACTACATGAAAATAAAATAATATAATTATTATAATTGAATTTAAAAATCAATTTTAATAGATATTTGAATTACATAATAATAGAATGCAACTACTGACTTTTTTTTCAGTATTAGTTACATATAACAAATATTATATTTTTATACTTCAAAACAATTTTATCAGTGGTTATTATAAGTAAGCCTGTTTTGTAAATGGGATATTTGAGGTTCACCAGGGTTAAGTAACTTACCCCAAGACAAATAACTAGCAAGAAGTAAAGACAACGAAGGTCTAGTCTATCCAAATTTAAGGCTGGAGTTCTTAACAATCTAGCAAACTCGAACTATGGCCTACATAGAGTACCCTGGGAGTCTCTGACACCCCTTTAAGAAATCTAAAATAATAAAACTATTTTCCTAATAATACTAAGATGATATATGTCTTTTCCAACTTTGTGCAGTAGAGTTTTCCAAAAGCTCCACAAGAGGTAATATCACACTAGATGGAATGTAGAAGCAGATATAAGAATACAGCTCTCTTTCGTTAAGCCAGACATTAAAGAGATTTGATAAATAAGACACAGTTCTGATTTTCTACTTTTTTGAAAAATAATACTAAAATTCGATATGCTATCATGTAATGAATTTGTTGTTTTATTATTAAAATAAATTAATAATTTAAACATTTGTTTTAATTTCTAATGCACTTAATAACAATAATGTGCATATGCATAAACAAAAGTTCTTTCGGTTCCTCTAAACTTTTTAAAAGTTCAAAAATGTTCTGAGATCAAACGTTTTGAAAACTGTTGTACAAATATACATCACTTTTTGTCCCTCATGATTATCTTGAAACATATAATGAATAATATCCACTATAAGAATTTTAATAATAGTACTGATTCATTTTTATTATTTTTAATTTATTATATCTTATTTTTAAAGCTTCACCCTCATTTTGATCTACGAGAGTTTAGTGTTTTAAAAAATCAAGTTGTAGGATTTCTAGTAAAATCATTCTGTCCCCTCATCTCATCACATGCTCATACTAAGTAATATTGGCACTTAATGTTTTAGATATGCTTTGCAACTTATAGGAAGTTTTACAGTATGAAGCTAAAGTAGAAGACGTGTTAAATAAATGGATGGGATACAGATCCAATAAAGATCAAATTCTTGGTATCTCTGAAGAAAAGGAAATAAAATAAAAATTCAGTTTCCTTTTTCACTTGCCACTTCTTCTCATTAACATAATTTAATTAGTGGTCCCTGTCATAAGAGAATAAAGTCAGATGAAAAACAGTGTGCTAAAAAGTTTTTAGATTAGTCTATGAAAAGACTATAAAACCAAAAAGAAGGAGACATAGAGTACCCTGGGAGTCTCTGACACCCCTGAGACAAAATAAAACTTTTTAAGACTATTTATATAAAGTTATGGTAGATCCTTGGGAAAATACCATCAGATTAAGTTCACTGACTATATAAGAGACATTAATGTCTATTGTTTAGACTGATTTAACTCATGTCAGATGACAGTTCAATTTAGAAGTGAACGATTTATGATGTTCATTTGTGTTGAGACTAATGTCAACGTTTTTTCTTCTAAAGAGAGTTTCAAGTGTTAAACTGATTCTCCACATGAATGGATAAGAGAGATCTACCTTACATTTGACTCAGCTGGATATCACCATATATATTTTAACTGGAAGCCTGAGGAAAAGATTAAGTATTGAGCACAGCATTAGGTCAATACATAGCAGACTCAACACTGACATTAGCAAACTAATTTTCTTGTTTTAAGAAGATTACGGAAAATTGCAAACATAAAACTATTCTTCGCTAAGATAATGTTCACTGAGCTGCAATGTTTTATAATAAAGATAAGGGGGAAATACACTTATTTTTCGATCATTTCACTGTGATAAACTATACCTAAAATAACTAATATTAATTAACAGCAGGAATAGTGCATTATGTTGTGTACTGGGAGGTAGAAATCTCACATATTAAAGGGGCAATATATACAAGCAAGATCTTTGTTATGAAAAGTAGGTTTTTGCAGCCTTCATTTTAGTTGCTAACCAAAGGGGAAAAAAGAGGACAGAGATTTTTAAACTAATAGCTAAAGCTCTCCATTTATTCCTTTTGAACTTGAATTTTATTTGAATTTTATATACAGAAAAATAAATTATACACAGACAAAAATGTTAATCTGTTATAAAAGGCATGAGCACCTTTAATTCAACTCTATAGATTTGCTCTATATTCAATCCAATGAGAGCCAAAGTATTGACAGCTCTCAATCAATTCTAAGATAGTTATCTTTAGTGAATTAGCTCTAATCAATGGAAACACTATCCTTTCTTCCCTTCCTTTCCCTTTCCCTTTCTCTTTCTCTTTCTTTCTCTTTCTCTTTCTCTCTCTTTCTTTCTCTTTCTCCTCTTTCTCTTTCTCTCTCTCTCTTTCTCTTTCCCTTCCCTTCCCTTCCCTTCCTCCCTCCCTCCCTCCCTCCCTTCCTTCCTTCCTCCCTCCCTCCCTCTCTCTCCTTTTTCCTTTCTTTCCCTAAATCATTCTGTCTAAAATATGTTGGAGTTAGAGTTTCAGGAACAAAGTTTGGTATACACAAGCAGAATGTTTAGAATATAAATTATGATATATTTATTCATACTTCATCCTTCAGAAATAATTAACAGTACCTAAAAGATGAATTAACCTTTGAATCTAATTAGCTTCCTTTTTAATCAATTCAAAGATGTCAGTACATAATCGTATGAGATTAGACAGTATAAAAGACAAAAAAAGATCACATTTGATATAGCACTGGTGAGATAAGAATATGTTTTTGTATATTAGTTTATTAGTAGTATACTGTGTTATTTCATACGCTAATCAACATCTTTTCTTATACATCTATATGAGTAGTTTATATAGATAGTAATTTAAAAAAAAAAAAAAAAAGGGTCTTGGCCAGGAAGAGCTAAGCAGGAAGCTGGCTTTTGGAGGACAGTACAGTAAGTCCTCACTTAATGTCATCAATAGGTTCTATGACTTCAAGCAAAATTCTGTATAATGAAACCAGTTTTACCACAGGCTAATTAACATAATCACAAGAAAACAATCAATGACTGATTCTTTTTATCAATTATCCAATTTAAAATCTGAAAGAGAATCTAAAACCTTGGAATTATTCTGACAAATTCTGAATTGAAGAGATAAAAGTTTTCTGGAAATAGGAAGGAAAAAATATAAGGTTTCCTATACTAAAAAAAAAATAATAATAATGCTTTACTCAGAAACACAAGCACTAAAAACATGGAACAGTGGCAGAAAAGAAAATGTTGAGACTCAAGAATAATACACTCTGTCATATATTCATATTTTATGTTCTTGAAACAGAAGGACATGCTTTGGTATGTGATAACTCAGGAAATACATATACTATCTTTCTGATTTTTTATAAAATTGAACACACACACTTTTATACTTATAGAAAACAGAATTTGGCCAATGGCGTTTGAGAGAAAAATAAAATAAATAACTCAAGATTAAGGATATTCCTATAAGAGTAGAAACAATAAACATTGAAACTGAATAACCAAAACTTTGGACTTAAATGTTATAAATATGGATACAAATAAAAATATAAAAAGTAAGTACTTGTAAAGATATGTAAAATAAATTTC
Organism: Pteropus vampyrus; assembly: GCF_000151845.1. NCBI lineage: Eukaryota > Metazoa > Chordata > Mammalia > Chiroptera > Pteropodidae > Pteropus > Pteropus vampyrus. The sequence continues at coordinate 5,186,012 of NW_011888869.1, forward strand.
AGTAATGGCTGAGATGTCTAATCATCAGATTATGCATATTGTCATCGCTGATAGGTTTAAATGTTGTCCTACATGCTTTGATGTTTTTCCTGCACAAGGCATTTGTGTTTGATGTTTATAAGCACTACAGACTTGGAACATTCACTTTAAAATAAAAATATATCTACTTGATGAGACTCAAATTTATGTAAAGCTTTTACCAATTCTCAGGTGAGATATAATTTTTTCTACCAGGTGAGCTGGCATTTCTGCTGAGTTTTTAAGGTAGTCTCTCCAAGCAAACTTTAGGCTTCTTCCTGATTCCACACATTTCACAGACATCAAAACAGAAGATCAGAGTCACTAATAATGGGCAAAGATCCTCAGAGACACACTAGTTTCTGAGTTTCCTTACATCTATGAATGCCTGGTTTCATTTAGTTTGCGGCATATATTGATTCCCTTTACTTTCTTTTTAAAGATCAGAGAGACATTTAAAAATATACTTTTAACATTTTATGTAGAATTAAATTGCTTTACAACTAATTTATTTTGCTTTATATAAATTTAGCTTTCATTTTTAGGGAAATGTATATTAAAATGTTAGAATTGGTGTATTTGTCAATCTTGTCCACCTTGCATTATTTTTTCATTTGTATCATTTCAATGTGATAAACTATACCTATGATTCCTCCATAAACAAAACTGACACATCCAGACTAATGGAAAGCCATGGCCCTCTGGTGTTTGTGGTCTCTGATGCAGCGATAATCAGCCAATCATATTCTCTCTCTTGGAAACTTAAAAAACAAAACAAACAAGACAAAACAAAAACC
>NW_011888869.1:5186876-5188147 GCF_000151845.1 Pteropus vampyrus
TAAAGTAGAAGACGTGTTAAATAAATGGATGGGATACAGATCCAATAAAGATCAAATTCTTGGTATCTCTGAAGAAAAGGAAATAAAATAAAAATTCAGTTTCCTTTTTCACTTGCCACTTCTTCTCATTAACATAATTTAATTAGTGGTCCCTGTCATAAGAGAATAAAGTCAGATGAAAAACAGTGTGCTAAAAAGTTTTTAGATTAGTCTATGAAAAGACTATAAAACCAAAAAGAAGGAGACATAGAGTACCCTGGGAGTCTCTGACACCCCTGAGACAAAATAAAACTTTTTAAGACTATTTATATAAAGTTATGGTAGATCCTTGGGAAAATCCATCAGATTAAGTTCACTGACTATATAAGAGACATTAATGTCTATTGTTTAGACTGATTTAACTCATGTCAGATGACAGTTCAATTTAGAAGTGAAGGATTTATGAAGTTCATTTGTGTTTGAGACTAAATGTCAACGTTTTTCTCTAAAGAGAGTTTCCAAGTGTTAAACTGATTCTCCACAGAATTGATAAGAGAGATCTACTTACATTTGAACTCAGCTGGATATCACCATATATTTACTGAAACCATTAATGAGGAAAAGATTAAGTATTGAGCACAGCATTAGGTCAATACATAGCAGACTCAACACTGACATTAGCAAACTAATTTTCTTGTTTTAAGAAGATTACGGAAAATTGCAAACATAAAACTATTCTTCGCTAAGATAATGTTCACTGAGCTGCAATGTTTTATAATAAAGATAAGGGGGAAATACACTTATTTTTCGATCATTTCACTGTGATAAACTATACCTAAAATAACTAATATTAATTAACAGCAGGAATAGTGCATTATGTTGTGTACTGGGAGGTAGAAATCTCACATATTAAAGGGGCAATATATACAAGCAAGATCTTTGTTATGAAAAGTAGGTTTTTGCAGCCTTCATTTTAGTTGCTAACCAAAGGGGAAAAAAGAGGACAGAGATTTTTAAACTAATAGCTAAAGCTCTCCATTTATTCCTTTTGAACTTGAATTTTATTTGAATTTTATATACAGAAAAATAAATTATACACAGACAAAAATGTTAATCTGTTATAAAAGGCATGAGCACCTTTAATTCAACTCTATAGATTTGCTCTATATTCAATCCAATGAGAGCCAAAGTATTGACAGCTCTCAATCAATTCTAAGATAGTTATCTTTAGTGAATTAGCTCTAATCAATGGAAACACTATCCTTTCTTCCCTTCCTTTCCCTTTCCCTTTC
>NW_011888869.1:5191292-5193336 GCF_000151845.1 Pteropus vampyrus
CTATGATTCCTCCATAAACAAAACTGACACATCCAGACTAATGGAAAGCCATGGCCCTCTGGTGTTTGTGGTCTCTGATGCAGCGATAATCAGCCAATCATATTCTCTCTCTTGGAAACTTAAAAAACAAAACAAACAAGACAAAACAAAAACCAAGAAATCAGACAATAATTATTAGAATCGAAAACTAAAATGTTATGACTATTGTTTAAAATAGAGAGTCCCCTTTGGAGAATGAATTAAAAACCAGTTAAAGAAGCAGATTGGTAGCAAGCAGAAAAATTAGTAATGCAAAGAATAACTGAGAATTAGGGTTCGTGACATTTTGAGTTACCCAAATTTGCCTTACATAAAGAACCACTCTCCAAACTTAATCTCAGTAAAGCACTAAGCCTGAGTAAGACAGATACCTTTCCTACCTCCACTGAATTCAGCTTCTAGCAATGGAAGAACAACTAATTAAAGAAATAACTACAGTAAATCATGCCAAGTGTCCGATAATCAAAGTTTAAGGTCCGGTAAAGTGCATAGAAAGTAATCATGATGGCAAAGAAAGAGTTTAACAGAGAAAGAGAATTTTAACCTGTAGCCTAAAATATAAATAGATTTTAACTGATAGAAGTGGAGAGAAAGCTGTTCAAGAAAGAACATACGCAAAAGCTCAAAGACAGGCATGTTCATAGAACCAGAAATAAATTTAATCAATACGTCTGTTTTATGGCTAATTAAGATCAACCTAGGATCTACACAATAACCCCCCATCCTCTAGAACCTCCTATGCCATAACTGTGGTCTCTCTGGTCACAGACTCAACAGAGAGCAGAATCCTGGAAGAAATGATTGTTTTCATAGTATTCCCCACACCATGGCCATAAGCAACGTCCCAGAGCAAACTGCACTCACAGAAATACTTTCACAATGACTGTATATTAAAATTATATTACAAAACCCCTTTCCTTTTCCATCCCTCTCCATCACTTACCGCAATCATTCCCATCCATTTGACATAGAAGAGTTGGATGGAGTGATTACTATTACCTTCATGTTTCATCTGACGTGGTCTCCAGTTACTTCTTTTTAAGGAAGGAAAAGCAGCCTTAACAGCTTTCATTTGGGAGTAGGCATGACACCAAAAGCTGGGCAATGGCATTCCCCTTTTATGTATACACATTTTTACAGTTTATATCAGGAGGCCCTTCTGTGACCAAGATTCAGGGAGACCCCTCCACAACATTCACTGAGCAGAGATAAAAACAAGAAACTGTGCAAACCACAAAAGTGACCGATCATTCCTATCTCCCCTCTCACCTAGTGAATGCTGTTTTTTTTTATGTTTTGTTTTGTTTTGTTTTTTAACCAGTTATGGTCTAACTCCTACAACTCTCCTGGTTTAAAATAAATAAATAAATAAATATAAAATACCAAGTCACAGAATCGCTCCTACTTCCTTAGGATACTCAGTGCAGAGAAAACCTCTGCTTCCATCAACCTTTGCAAAGTGTCCAAAACAAGCCTAACATTTTTTTTACAGAGAAGCGTTCATTGCTGTGTTATAGCTATGTTCCTGGAGGTCTCTAAACATTGTTTACACTCTGCATTTTATGAACTTTGGCATTCCCTCAGAAACACACCAAAAAATTTAAACTATATGTGACACATGGGCCCGTAAGCCAAATATCAAAAATCTCAAGTTTAATTTTTCTCCTTTATCTTCATTTACAGAACCTGATAAACATGCAGACATGTTTCTTTAAAGGAGTTTTTATTTTTTAAATCAATTATCAGAAAGAAATAGAGAGGACTATCCAAACTTAATTATAGGCAAAAGGCAAAGGGAGACTTTGCTCCAGATATCAGACATCTTAACGACAAATAATATAATTAAACAGGTTGGAATGTAGATGTGTAGAAGCAGTTACACCTGAAGAAGTAAGCAAAATTATCTCGTGAGAGGCTTTATAAACCATGTTATGATACTTACATATTATTCTCCAGACAATGCAAAACAACTGAGTAATATTATGCTGGGGAAAGACATGATGAG
>NW_011888869.1:5193386-5202502 GCF_000151845.1 Pteropus vampyrus
AGGAGGCCCTTCTGTGACCAAGATTCAGGGAGACCCCTCCACAACATTCACTGAGCAGAGATAAAAACAAGAAACTGTGCAAACCACAAAAGTGACCGATCATTCCTATCTCCCCTCTCACCTAGTGAATGCTGTTTTTTTTTATGTTTTGTTTTGTTTTGTTTTTTAACCAGTTATGGTCTAACTCCTACAACTCTCCTGGTTTAAAATAAATAAATAAATAAATATAAAATACCAAGTCACAGAATCGCTCCTACTTCCTTAGGATACTCAGTACAGAGAAAACCTCTGCTTCCATCAACCTTTGCAAAGTGTCCAAAACAAGCCTAACATTTTTTTTTACAGAGAAGCGTTCATTGCTGTGTTATAGCTATGTTCCTGGAGGTCTCTAAACATTGTTTACACTCTGCATTTTATGAACTTTGGCATTCCCTCAGAAACACACCAAAAAATTTAAACTATATGTGACACATGGGCCCGTAAGCCAAATATCAAAAATCTCAAGTTTAATTTTTCTCCTTTATCTTCATTTACAGAACCTGATAAACATGCAGACATGTTTCTTTAAAGGAGTTTTTATTTTTTAAATCAATTATCAGAAAGAAATAGAGAGGACTATCCAAACTTAATTATAGGCAAAAGGCAAAGGGAGACTTTGCTCCAGATATCAGACATCTTAACGACAAATAATATAATTAAACAGGTTGGAATGTAGATGTGTAGAAGCAGTTACACCTGAAGAAGTAAGCAAAATTATCTCGTGAGAGGCTTTATAAACCATGTTATGATACTTACATATTATTCTCCAGACAATGCAAAACAACTGAGTAATATTATGCTGGGGAAAGACATGATGAGGTTCACATATTTAAAGCATCTCTTTGGGGCTAACATTCATAATGCAATGTTGGAGAGATAAAAGTAATTTGGAAGTAGCTGAGGTAATAGAATTGAGAAATGCTTGTGCTTGTGTGGGGACAGTGGAGATGGAAGGGGGAGGATTGATAGATGGTAAGATACAGAAATGCTAGGACTAGATGAGTATTTTGATGGGAGGTTGCAGAGGAATGAAGGAGCATGGCAAAAGTTATATATTAAGGACAGGAAAGATGATCCTAAAATTTACTCTGAGGAGGACAGAGAGAAGCAGATGTGGAGACAAAGAGGTATTCAATTTTGGATATGGTATGTGAAGTAGCTAGAGCATTATGAGGAGGTTATTTCTAAGTATAAGTTGAATGAATATATGAGTCAGGAGCTCAGCAGAAAAGTCTAGGATGAGGGTAACAATTTGAGAACCAGCAGTACACAGATGCCAAGTAAAGTAGGAGCGTGAGTGGTTGGCTGCCCAGGAAAAGAGCTTAGATAGGCCCCTTGAAATGTAATGCTCCAAGACCTAGGAAAGAAGTATATGTGTATAAACTCAGTCCCTATATAAACACATAGGAAATAGAAGAGAAACCAAGAGTGAATGTTATGACGAGACTGTAAAAATATATATAAATTACATACAACCTGGGAGAAGACAAAAAAAATGCCAAGAGGCAAGGAAGCAGAGTTTTTAGGGCACAGCTCTGAAGAATGTTGACATTTTCACAATAGGTTGAGGAAAAGGAACATGGAACTTGGGCAGGAGGTATAGGGATGAGAAGAAAATCATAAGCTGTGATATCACAGGAAAAAATAATATTTCAAGGAAGACGAAATGTCAGTAGTACCTAGTGCTGGAGTCCTGTTAAATAAGTTATGGTTTTAAAATTAACTTTGATGATAACAATGTGGTTCGCACTGACCCTGACAAGAGTGGTTTCTGAGAAGAAGTAAGGTTAGAATCTGGTATTCAATGGATTTAGGAGAAGGGATAAATGATTTAAAGACAGCAAATACAGACAATCCTCTCAGCTATTTTGAATAATAGTATATAGTATTTAATGAGACATTTTAAATAATATGTATAGTATATATTTGAATAGTACAATATATACATACATAGCATATATAATGTATATACTATATATACACACATATATATGGACGATAGATAATGATTCTCTTTTCCCTCTTCACTCAGAAAATATTCTATTTTTTTCTGACATGTTTACTGTTAAAAGCCTTCTGTCAGCCAATTTTCATTTATTTTTAGGAAATTTCACTTATCTTTGAATTCTCCGAAGATATTCTCTGGCACTGGATTTTTATAGTTTTACAATGTGACTGGGTATGGAATTAGCATTAAATATTCTGGACTCATGTTGCATATTGTGAATATTATGTCTTTCATCAAGTTGTAAAAAATGTTCGCTCAGTATTTCTTTGAAAATTACCTGTACCCCTTTGTTTTTATTCTTTCTATAAGTTCTTTGGACATACATTTGATCCTCTTATCCTATCCTCCATGTCTTTTAAGATCTTTTCCAAATAATCCATCTCTATCATACCCTATATTTTATTCTAAGCAAATATTCAATCATCAGGTATACTAATTCCCATCTTAGTTACGTCTAATCTGTCGTTTAAGTCATCCACTTATTTTATTACTTAAATGACTATTTTAATATAAATGTTTATTTTGCTTTCCAAATCTGACCTTTTAAAAATATTGCCTTGTTCTCTTATGTCTTCCATTTTTACAATCTGTCTTTATCATTATAAATGTTTATTTTATAATATTTAATTATTCTGTTATCTGAAATCCTTATTGGTTCATTATATATGATACCTTTTATTCATGGGAGATTATTACTTTCTGATTCTACATCATCTTGTTTTTGAATCTTAGGTTACCTGGATTGAGAGTGTATCTGTCAAAATCAGTTTTGCATTTGCTTTTGCCAAGTGTCAAAGTCTCTTTCTGCCTTAGGGCTATCTTATGTGTTATTTATTTAATGTGGAGTTTTCTGAGCCACTCAGTAATATCTATTCACATCACAAACTTATTGAGAACATAACTGTGATTCTGAAATTTCAAAGAGCTCAAGTTGAGAAAGACAGGCTTCCATTACATCTGACTCTTTCAGAATTCTGTTTTTTTTTCTCCCATAAACTACCCCATAATTTATTGAAGGTGTAGCTTTATATAGAGGACTCAATTACAATTCTCCATCGGCATCACTTCTAGTTGGTTGGTTGAGATTTACTTTATTTTGTTCTGAAATCATCCATGCATTTATAGATATAATAGTTATCTAGTACTTTAAAATTATTTCTTAATAAGAGAAATTTTGGGATTATATAGTTCATGAAAGACACAGAATTCTCATGATTTAAGTGTTAAAGCTATTTTTTTCCTCATCTAATATTTGCGAATTACAACTACTACATGACGAAGGCAGTGTAGTGTCCATCCTTACTTATAGAACCTCTTTTAATGAAGTGTGCTTCTTTACTCATTTGTGGTTTTGTGTTCCTTTAGAACTTCTACAGATGAAGTTCTTAAATTCTCTAGAATGGAGGCAGACCAGAACACGTAGAAGGTACAAAATTTTCTGAAGTTGTGACCTGCCATGAAATAGCTAACAATCCATAACCATTATGCCTAAGACTAAAAAGAATTTGTCTCCAGAACTCACTGTGTGTTAGGGCAAGTCCTTTCTCTTATACCAGTACTAAAATAAACTCAGTCCACAAATGACGTTTTCTCTTAGGCCCACAAGGGTCAATAAGATTAGGTCCACCACCAAGAAAAGAACCACAAGCAGAATTTGGAAAAGTACAGTTTATCTCAAGATGATTCGCAAACTAAGTTACAGAATTTACTTTTGGGGAGGGAGCTGTGAAGCAGAGTGAGTCAGAGCTTTTTAAGATGCCACTTCTATAGAACCTGAATAATTTTTAATAGTAAAAAAATCATGTGACTATTTTATCTTTTATCTTGATACATAGAGGCCACCAGAGTCAATGCCAACTACAGGGTAAGGTGCCATCTCCAAATGGAAATGAACAAATGATAACCTAAACTAAAAAAAATACTTGAAAAATATATTTAAAAGTAACCATATACTACTGTGTTAGTTATACTGAAAATGAGAATAAAGAACAAGCTACATATTACTGTAGGAAACAGAATGCCAGTGGCATGATGCCAAGCTATCTTGTAATACAGAAATGTTATCATCAAGAATTCAAATATTGTCCAATAACAAGTTGGTTGGAGAGATATTTTGTAGAAATGCTCCAAGAATCTCTTTTAAGCCAACATTGCTTGTCAGTTCTCTTTATTATACAGAAACTGAGATGGTAACTCAAAACAGACTTGCACCCAACAGCCATTTGATACAGTTTAATGGTCTCCATGTCAATCATTCATCACCAACCATCTTTTGTCCAGATATTTTTCCATTGAAATCACTGAACAGGCCGTTTTAGTATATTCTGTTCAGATTATATACAGAGAGCACTGTTTATCACCATTAAGATAGAATTCTAATTGCCAAATGTTAACAAATATAAATGAAACATTTTTTTAAAAAAATAACAAGACCAACGCCATTTTTATATTACCAAAGATTTCCACTGATTTCTATTAATAGTCATTCTATCTCTCTCTCTTTCCATTCCATTTAATCAGTTAAAAAAGACAAGTCTGCTTATCTCCAAAATTCTCCTTTCCCAACAGTAAATTGAAAGCCCAGAAAGCAATTATGAAAAAAGTGGTAGAGCAAAATGCAATAGTCACCCATGCTATTTAAAATGTTCCTGAAAGTTCATTTTCAATTGCTTATCATTTAAATGCTTTATACACATACTCTTAAAAACCTGGACTCTAGAATTTGACAAACTGTTTTGACTAATATACAGAAAGCACTTCCCTAAAATATCATTACTTAAGATCAGAGTTCTAGAGACAACATAAAAATATCCTTTCTCTTTTGGTCTTCTAATTTTTGCAATCTAATGTTTAGATAAAAAATAAGACAATTTATATAGTTTTGAATTGTAAATATAGTAAATGAGTTTTAACCCAGAGTTATTGTATTATGTATCTAAAGAATTCAGAATTCTTTTTAGAATTATCTATAAATAGGGTAGAGTTTTAAAATGGATGTATTTGGAAAAAAATTTAAGTTATCTCCATTTAATCATATTGCAGCTTTATTTTGAGAAAGATTTGTTTTGCTTATTTTAAACCAGGACACAGTTGAGAAAGACTGTGATAATGCCTTTCAGATAAGTAAAAAGAATGATGCATTCTTGTGTTGCAGTCTCTATTTAGCATCAATGAAGATATAGGCTTTGCAGTATAAAAGCAGTTGTGTCTTTAAGAGCTAAATCTTATTTGTGCACAGCATTAGCAATAGCCCCAAGGCAACGCTGAAGATGTTTTCAAAGTATTGCTTGGGAATTTGTCAGTGAGTCCCATTGACATTAATATGTGTTCTATAGGCAGTTTTACTCCCACTACTTTGAAATGTTAAGTGAGAGTTTCTGTAAGAGCACCTTTTGCAAGCTTTCTATATATTCATGAAGAAATATTTTATACTATGGATGTGTCTAAAAATGTTGAAATAACTGTGATCTGATAAATACACTCAACTATAAATTTAAGTAATCACATTAGTCAGATCAGTTATTTCAATTTTTAAATGTGGATATTAAAGAGCTCAAGTTGAGAAAGACAGGCTTCCATTACATCTGACTCTTTCAGAATTCTGTTTTTTTCCTCCATAAACTACCCCATAATTTATTGAAGGTGTAGCTTTATATAGAGGACTCGATTACAATTCTCCATCGGCATCACTTCTAGTTGGTTGGTTGAGATTTACTTTATTTTGTTCTGAAATCATCCATGCATTTATAGATATAATAGTTATCTAGTACTTTAAAATTATTTCTTAATAAGAGAAATTTTGGGATTATATAGTTCATGAAAGACACAGAATTCTCATGATTTAAGTGTTAAAGCTATTTTTTTCCTCATCTAATATTTGCGAATTACAACTACTACATGACGAAGGCAGTGTAGTGTCCATCCTTACTTATAGAACCTCTTTTAATGAAGTGTGCTTCTTTACTCATTTGTGGTTTTGTGTTCCTTTCGAACTTCTACAGATGAAGTTCTTAAATTCTCTAGAATGGAGGCAGACCAGAACACGTAGAAGGTACAAAATTTTCTGAAGTTGTGACCTGCCATGAAATAGCTAACAATCCATAACCATTATGCCTAAGACTAAAAAGAATTTGTCTCCAGAACTCACTGTGTGTTAGGGCAAGTCCTTTCTCTTATACCAGTACTAAAATAAACTCAGTCCACAAATGACGTTTTCTCTTAGGCCCACAAGGGTCAATAAGATTAGGTCCACCACCAAGAAAAGAACCACAAGCAGAATTTGGAAAAGTACAGTTTATCTCAAGATGATTCGCAAACTAAGTTACAGAATTTACTTTTGGGGAGGGAGCTGTGAAGCAGAGTGAGTCAGAGCTTTTTAAGATGCCACTTCTATAGAACCTGAATAATTTTTAATAGTAAAAAAATCATGTGACTATTTTATCTTTTATCTTGATACATAGAGGCCACCAGAGTCAATGCCAACTACAGGGTAAGGTGCCATCTCCAAATGGAAATGAACAAATGATAACCTAAACTAAAAAAAATACTTGAAAAATATATTTAAAAGTAACCATATACTACTGTGTTAGTTATACTGAAAATGAGAATAAAGAACAAGCTACATATTACTGTAGGAAACAGAATGCCAGTGGCATGATGCCAAGCTATCTTGTAATACAGAAATGTTATCATCAAGAATTCAAATATTGTCCAATAACAAGTTGGTTGGAGAGATATTTTGTAGAAATGCTCCAAGAATCTCTTTTAAGCCAACATTGCTTGTCAGTTCTCTTTATTATACAGAAACTGAGATGGTAACTCAAAACAGACTTGCACCCAACAGCCATTTGATACAGTTTAATGGTCTCCATGTCAATCATTCATCACCAACCATCTTTTGTCCAGATATTTTTCCATTGAAATCACTGAACAGGCCGTTTTAGTATATTCTGTTCAGATTATATACAGAGAGCACTGTTTATCACCATTAAGATAGAATTCTAATTGCCAAATGTTAACAAATATAAATGAAACATTTTTTTAAAAAAATAACAAGACCAACGCCATTTTTATATTACCAAAGATTTCCACTGATTTCTATTAATAGTCATTCTATCTCTCTCTCTTTCCATTCCATTTAATCAGTTAAAAAAGACAAGTCTGCTTATCTCCAAAATTCTCCTTTCCCAACAGTAAATTGAAAGCCCAGAAAGCAATTATGAAAAAAGTGGTAGAGCAAAATGCAATAGTCACCCATGCTATTTAAAATGTTCCTGAAAGTTCATTTTCAATTGCTTATCATTTAAATGCTTTATACACATACTCTTAAAAACCTGGACTCTAGAATTTGACAAACTGTTTTGACTAATATACAGAAAGCACTTCCCTAAAATATCATTACTTAAGATCAGAGTTCTAGAGACAACATAAAAATATCCTTTCTCTTTTGGTCTTCTAATTTTTGCAATCTAATGTTTAGATAAAAAATAAGACAATTTATATAGTTTTGAATTGTAAATATAGTAAATGAGTTTTAACCCAGAGTTATTGTATTATGTATCTAAAGAATTCAGAATTCTTTTTAGAATTATCTATAAATAGGGTAGAGTTTTAAAATGGATGTATTTGGAAAAAAATTTAAGTTATCTCCATTTAATCATATTGCAGCTTTATTTTGAGAAAGATTTGTTTTGCTTATTTTAAACCAGGACACAGTTGAGAAAGACTGTGATAATGCCTTTCAGATAAGTAAAAAGAATGATGCATTCTTGTGTTGCAGTCTCTATTTAGCATCAATGAAGATATAGGCTTTGCAGTATAAAAGCAGTTGTGTCTTTAAGAGCTAAATCTTATTTGTGCACAGCATTAGCAATAGCCCCAAGGCAACGCTGAAGATGTTTTCAAAGTATTGCTTGGGAATTTGTCAGTGAGTCCCATTGACATTAATATGTGTTCTATAGGCAGTTTTACACCCACTACTTTGAAACGTTAAGTGAGAGTTTCTGTAAGAGCACCTTTTGCAAGCTTTCTATATATTCATGAAGAAATATTTTATACTATGGATGTGTCTAAAAATGTTGAAATAACTGTGATCTGATAAATACACTCAACTATAAATTTAAGTAATCACATTAGTCAGATCAGTTATTTCAATTTTTAAATGTGGATATTTTATTGTCCTTTTCCTCTTTATTTTTCAGATATTTTAGAGGGCAGTACATTGGAAGTCTATGAATTAATACATTTCTTTAAAAAAAAATCTACTTTCACCAGGTAACTGGACTTAATATACCAAAAGGTAATATCAAATTGTTTGTTTTTATAGTGTTGAGCCTGGATATTAGACATCCACTGACTTATTTATAGTGCCCAGCACTACAGATTATAGTGATGGGTACACACTCATGGAGTTTACTATTGCTATTCATAATAGTAATCAAATACAACACAAGCACTCGTAAATTCACGATATGAAAAACACCACAAAGAGACAAGGTACAGTAAGAGGAATCAGAGAGGTCCAAGAAAGCTCTGTAAAGAATGGTCCTTGAGCTGAGTTTTAAAAGATGACTAGGTATTACTATGATAATAAGACAGTCTAAAAAAAATTCCAAAAGAGGAAATATAACGTGAAAAGAAAGTCTTGTGCTGTAATAGTAGGAGTCACAGAAAATATCTGGGATTAAAAGAAGGCCACTGTGGCTGAGTATGCAAGTGTGGGAAGTCATAGCACATAAAGAGGTTGGAAAGGTAGCAGAGGTCAAACTGTAGAGATTTTAGTAGATGATGGTAAGAAGTCTTATTATTAGGATACTATAAGTTATCACTTGCTTTATAACAAAACTTAGTGGCTTAAGGAAAAAAAAAAACATTTTTTTCACATTCTTTGTTCATGAGATATTTGGGAACAGTTTATGTGAGTGGTTCTGGGTCAGGGCCTCTTCCATAGTTGCAAACAGGATGTCAGCAGAGGCTGTAGTTAGCTAAAGGCTTGCTTAGAACTGAAGAAGCTACTTTCAATGTTGTTCACTCACATAATTGCTGGCAGGAGGTCTCACTTCCTTGCCAC
>NW_011888869.1:5205497-5211701 GCF_000151845.1 Pteropus vampyrus
AGTAGGAGTCACAGAAAATATCTGGGATTAAAAGAAGGCCACTGTGGCTGAGTATGCAAGTGTGGGAAGTCATAGCACATAAAGAGGTTGGAAAGGTAGCAGAGGTCAAACTGTAGAGATTTTAGTAGATGATGGTAAGAAGTCTTATTATTAGGATACTATAAGTTATCACTTGCTTTATAACAAAACTTAGTGGCTTAAGGAAAAAAAAAAACATTTTTTTCACATTCTTTGTTCATGAGATATTTGGGAACAGTTTATGTGAGTGGTTCTGGGTCAGGGCCTCTTCCATAGTTGCAAACAGGATGTCAGCAGAGGCTGTAGTTAGCTAAAGGCTTGCTTAGAACTGAAGAAGCTACTTTCAATGTTGTTCACTCACATAATTGCTGGCAGGAGGTCTCACTTCCTTGCCACATGGACCTTCCCCTAAGCTGCTTGTGTATCTTCATAACATGGCTGCTAACTGCTCCTCCCAAGTGAGTGATCCAAGAGAGAGTAAACAGGAAGCTGCAGTGACTTTTATGACCTAGTCTCCAAAGTTGAACATCATCATTCGCACTTTATTTTATTCTTAGAAGCGATTCACCAAGTCCAGCCCACATTTGAGAGGAGAAGAATTAGGCCCTACCTCTGAAAAGAAAGAGTATCAAATATCTAGTGGGTATATTTTAAAACACTACCACGGATATGTCAATGTGCTTAAGAAGGAGAATGATATGGTCAGGTTTGCATTTAGAAAAAGGTTAATCCTGTTGTTTTGTGGACAACACATTAGAGTCAGAGAAGATGGCATATGATAGAAAGTAAACTTTTGCAATAGCCCAAGTACATGTGAGAGTAGTTTGGATTAAAGTAGAGATAGAGAATATGAAGACAATATTTTGGAGGTAAATTGATAAGAATGTTGGAATGGTTATATAGAAAGACAAAAGGAGGTACCATGAATTGCTCCTAGGTTAATGGTTTGTTTAAATTCATAGTTGGTGATGCCATTACCTGTAATGGAAAGCACCAGAAAATGACCAGTTTAAGGTCAACATTCGGAGAGTAATGGTGTGGGAAATCATGAATTCAGATGGCTGTGATGGATCCGAAGTGTAACTAAGAAATTAGTTATATGAGATAAGGCTTAAAGATTGATAATGTACAAATGTAAGAAAAAGTTTAGTAATATAAACTTGTGAATCTGTATATGTGACATTTAAGGCTATAATTTGCATGAAATCATCTAAGTAAGATTAGAGGATTGAGATTAGGGGGAAGGGATTAGAATTGAGTATGAACAGCATATAAATATAATTTAACAAAGTCATAACAAGACTTAGAGATTATTCACTCATTTACTCATTTCTTTATTAAACAAATACTGAGCAATTATCACATGCTAAGCACTGTGCTACAGCGAGTTTATAGCAATGAACAACACAGGGATGTCTTGTTCGCTCATCTTCACACATCCTAATTTAATGGAGTATACAGATAAAACTTGTGAATACAAGTATAACATAAAAAGTGTTAAAATTGAGGTCAGTAGAGTTTGCCACCAGAGAAAATAGATGAAGTACTTAATTACACCTTATGTCTCAGGAAAAAAATTCTAGAGAACATAAAGGGAAACTGGAGTTAGTATGAGATATAAAAGTGTGGAGACAGAAATCATGCTAGGCATTGTAGTGGGGATCTGCTTCAAGCAGTACCCTTTAATTTACTGGAAATCAGAAAATGATCCTTTCTATCTTATGAATCTAGTGAAGGCTGACAGTCATAATTTTCTGATCCTGTAAATCACAAGAACAGGCATCTAAACCAAGGTTATAAAATTAGAATAATTTCCCAAGGCCCTTAAGCTAGTATTAAACTTAGAAGGGAAGTACCTCATTGGTGGAAAAGGAAGAAGACATGAGAGTAACTGGGTCAGTCTCTCTTGCTGTATGAGGAAAGTAAGGCTTCATGTGAAGATGGAAAAAAAGTAAAACGACATCAAGAGAGGGAGAGATGGATAGGAAGCACTTGAATAGGGGATGAATACAAGTTTATATTATCAACCAAAATAACTTAAAGACTAAGGAATTACTGATTATAGGATTTTAGGTAATATTGAAAGAAAGGTTTGACATAATTGAATATTGTCAATGCTAATAAGTCTTCAAGTAATAAAAGGGCTGAAATTATATACATATAATCTCTATCTATATACCTGTATCTACATAAATATATATGTATATTGAATTTAGCAAAAGAGAGAACTGTCATGACATAGGAAAGAGTATTTATAGTGATTGTAAGGGCAGAGAAAAGACCTTCAATAATTGTTTATGAATTCAAGTAGAAAAGTAAGCCAGGAGTGGAAGGATCACAAAATGTAGGGTGGGGGTTGTTTGATTGAAAGAGAGTATTTGAGTATGTGTAAATACCGATTTATTTTAATTCAGTACAAAGAAAAGCTGAAGATTTGCATGAGTTCATGAACAATAATACAGGAAGAAGGATTTGTCTTTAAAAGAAAGAGAGAAATTGACTTCCATTGCTGTTGATTACAGGGAAATCTTTGAGCCAAGTTAATTCACAGGTTTGTTAAAGGAAATGTTTTGTTGTAAACATAACAAATAAGCAAACTTTGGATCCTCGTCTTCCCAGCCTTAAACAAATCTTTAATGGTGGCTTGTTTAAAACGAGAACTTATTGCTTGGTCTTCTGCCTCTGATTTCTGTCTGATTTCATTTCATTCTTTCCTATTAGCTGGTTCTATCTTCACCTAATGCTGAGGTATAAAACTCTGTAATTCTAATTTCATATACAGATGTATTCTTAACATTGGTGTTGTCTATGGGCTGTTTTTCTATTCCATCTTGCAGCAGGCACTCTTTATAAGAACTTTTATGGATATTCATGCACACTGAAACACATATGCATATGAAAAAGTTTAAATGTGTGAAATAAAACTGAAAAAAGTTCTTACTTAAAAAACTAGCTGCTTATTTATGTAAGTGAAATGTTTCATATCCTCTCAGAAATGGCACACCTTTTTTTGATATGCTCCCTAGAAATGGCAAAATTCTGGTTGTAATTCTGTTTCCCTTACTGCAAGTTAATAATTTTGATAAGTGCTTCAGATAAATTTATCTATGAAATTTTATGTTTAGCCAATTTCATGACTGAAAAGTCAGAGTGATGCTATCTGATATAATCTATGAAGCTAGGGTGGGAGGTCATTTATTGTGGAGTGAAGAGTTGGTGTTTTAAAAAAGTTTAAGATATTTCAAATAATCGCTGTGAAAGTGTACTGACCAGGGAAATTGAGAGATACTGTAGGGTAACAATGAGATTAACTTGACATTAAAGATCAAATGTATTATAGTAATACTCTTGTTCTATTCCACTACCCAGGTTCTCAAAACATTGCAATTATGTAACCCTTAATTTATAGAAAACTTTAAATGTCCATTGGCATGTGAATTGCTCTTATGTCTAAATTAAAATGTTCCTACTTGCAGAGTAATGCATTTTCACCTGCTCTTTCTTGGGTGAAGAGTAATATATGTCCTCTTGCCTCCTAAGGATGGATTTTTATTTGTACCTAAAGAATAAAATTATTAGCATGCAGATTTCTCCCCCTTACATAACACAGTTTGTTTTTAACTCTTTATTCTTTGTTTATTCTTTCTTTTAATCTCAGTCTCAAATTATTGCTAGGTAGTTTAAATGGAAAAATTAAAACAGTTTTCTATGATTTTTCTTTTCTTTTTTAATAGCTGTGTCATTTTTTTTTTCATTCCACTGTCTGTAAACATAAGTTCTATAAACATAAGCTAAGGACACCAGAGAAATAAAATGTCAGATAAAATCAGAATAATAATTTTTTGGAAATATGACAGGCATATTAAGGACTGCTAAAAATAAATATTTTAAGATGAAGAAAACTAAGAAAATATGCATGAATAATGAGGAATTTTTTTCTGAAGTCAGCATGTATATACATACACATATATCAGAAACAACAAAAAAGCTGGGATCCAATTTGTGACTCTATTTTTTTATTAGACTAAAATATTTCAATTGCTCGTATTGTCATATTCCTGATGCTGTGGAAACTGAAGTTCACCACATGAATCTCGCAATACAACAGCAGCATGAAGGAACCAAACAGACTGACATTTAAATGCCTGTAGGAGTCCTTCACTTCACTCCTCAGAAATCTATTCTGAGGAGGTGCTCAACTTCTCTCACCCTCAGCATCTTCATTTGCAAATAAGAGTAGAGTAGATCTCCTTTTCCACAGGGGACGTATTTCAAGTCTTCCTATGGAGATCTCTGTCCAGTATGATTATAAACATTATTCAGGTTTTTTTTGGAGAGGGATGCTCTCTAAGCTACAGACCCACTATACATTCATGCAGGAAATACTTTTCTCTATTTAGGGATAACTCAAGATATGACTAAACTTTATCAAAAACTTTGCTAAAATCAGGATGCATGATGGCCATGGAAACTTGGCCGGGTTTAATAACTGGGTGCTACAGCTCTTATTTTATTTACACTAATGTGGAATGCAAAAGATACATGGAAAACCTTGGATAGAGATGGAACAGGTGGTTGTGACTCCTTGGTGCCTTCCTAGTAGAGGAATATCAAAAGTGTGATAGTTTCACCCAGTTCTAGATACATAACTTTTGCTGCTACACAGTTTTATAATAACTCTATTCCCATGAGTCATATATTGCTAGGCTACAGGGCTCATACGAGTTATCAGTGCAATAGGTCTAACTAAGGCCTACCATACTTTGAACCATGCTTTTCAAGATTATTAATCACCAAAAATGAAATAGAAACATAAAACACACTACTTTGCCTCAGTTATCTTTGTTGTATCTGCTTCCTAACTCCCAGTGCTTGTTGCACTGGAACCACTCAATGAACTTTTGCTGTGTGAGCAAATAAATTAGTGATTTAATGGATATGCAGACAGGTTTTTTTTTTCCTTTTTACTTAATCCATCATGGTCATGCTTTTCCTCTATACTTGTGCACAAATAATATCTATAACCATTATATTATAAATGTACCAGACAGAAATACAGTTCTGTAATCTAGCTTTCTAACTGCACTAAAAAAGTTTCCCTCAAATTATATACAGATTTTCATCATAGTGCCCTCAAAACTGGGACAGCAAGACCCTTCTCATATCCTATATCTAGGTGCATACCTGCTATATCCAATCAGGCATTACTAATTAACTTAGAAATACTGATTTATTCCACCCCTGTTCACAGAACAATATTATTAGGTGTCTTTATAAAAATAGCTTATATATGCGCATTTACTTTTTTAATGATATGTAATTGACATACTACATCATATTAGTTTCAATATGCATTTACTTTTGCATGCATTATATCTTACAATTTTATTTACACTTTACTAAATTTATAATGCCTCAAGATTTTTAGTAATAGTGATAATAATTGATAATAAAAATAGCTACTATTAATTGAGAACCCAAATGTACCAGACCCTGGGTAGATCACACTCACACATCACCCTATTTGCTTTGTAAAACAATTCTGAAAATTGTGTGTTATTCTTATCTTTAAAATTATACGACTAGTTTTTTAGCAAAAAATCTATATAAGAACATATGAAATATGTAATAGTGAATACTCAATTAAATTTAATCAAATGTAATTAAATTCAGTCAAAATTGAATCTATTTTAATGAGAGAAATAGAGTAATCACAAAATGAGACATTTATAAAACAAAAGAGTTTATTGTTGTTGCAATGATTTCATCCGGCTCTGTGGAAAAAATCTTCAAGTTTTTAGAAATACAATACTCCACAATAAGTTTAGTCTATCTTTTTCTCAGACATAGTAATTGGTATCAAACTGTATTTTCCGGAGAGCTAAGTATTAATATGAGTTCTCTTTGTAGGCCATGTGTGTGCTTGCTCTAACAGAGAGAAACCAAGGTGTCATTGGCTCTCTTTTCATTGCTTCCAAGAATCTGATCAGTATCTATTCAATGAAAGAAGATCAAGGCTGGGAATAGGCTATCATATTCAGAGCAGGTCATCAAAGGAGGGAGATTTATTTACTTTTTAAAGAAAAACTGTAATCTAAGTCCTGATTTGGTTCTGATTGGAGCTTTAAGGGGGAGTTTCAAGAAGCAGTCTGTATTTGACTGACTCATTATTTGATTGATAATTTT
>NW_011888869.1:5211751-5251023 GCF_000151845.1 Pteropus vampyrus
TTCTCATATCCTATATCTAGGTGCATACCTGCTATATCCAATCAGGCATTACTAATTAACTTAGAAATACTGATTTATTCCACCCCTGTTCACAGAACAATATTATTAGGTGTCTTTATAAAAATAGCTTATATATGCGCATTTACTTTTTTAATGATATGTAATTGACATACTACATCATATTAGTTTCAATATGCATTTACTTTTGCATGCATTATATCTTACAATTTTATTTACACTTTACTAAATTTATAATGCCTCAAGATTTTTAGTAATAGTGATAATAATTGATAATAAAAATAGCTACTATTAATTGAGAACCCAAATGTACCAGACCCTGGGTAGATCACACTCACACATCACCCTATTTGCTTTGTAAAACAATTCTGAAAATTGTGTGTTATTCTTATCTTTAAAATTATACGACTAGTTTTTTAGCAAAAAATCTATATAAGAACATATGAAATATGTAATAGTGAATACTCAATTAAATTTAATCAAATGTAATTAAATTCAGTCAAAATTGAATCTATTTTAATGAGAGAAATAGAGTAATCACAAAATGAGACATTTATAAAACAAAAGAGTTTATTGTTGTTGCAATGATTTCATCCGGCTCTGTGGAAAAAATCTTCAAGTTTTTAGAAATACAATACTCCACAATAAGTTTAGTCTATCTTTTTCTCAGACATAGTAATTGGTATCAAACTGTATTTTCCGGAGAGCTAAGTATTAATATGAGTTCTCTTTGTAGGCCATGTGTGTGCTTGCTCTAACAGAGAGAAACCAAGGTGTCATTGGCTCTCTTTTCATTGCTTCCAAGAATCTGATCAGTATCTATTCAATGAAAGAAGATCAAGGCTGGGAATAGGCTATCATATTCAGAGCAGGTCATCAAAGGAGGGAGATTTATTTACTTTTTAAAGAAAAACTGTAATCTAAGTCCTGATTTGGTTCTGATTGGAGCTTTAAGGGGGAGTTTCAAGAAGCAGTCTGTATTTGACTGACTCATTATTTGATTGATAATTTTTTCTCCTCTGTCACACCCATATTTGTAAACTGTACTGTGCCAAAGATGAATGAGCAGAAAATAGAGAAACAGCTGAAAGACACTGTGTTGGAAAGGGAAGAGAACAGTTCCTCGACATTCTATCAGAGTTTCTGCTTTCTGAGCTGTAGATAACTGTCAATCAACAGAGAAGTCAGGCAAAGGGACACAAAAAATTCATTAAAATAAAGTGTTCAGAATGTTACAGGGAATCATAATCATCAAGAAGTGAAGAGTCTTCCTGCCATACTTACTAAAATACTTTTCTCTCTGATTGATAAAAGATTGTGCAAGGTAATATGTATGTACACCAATAAACTGTGCTTATAAAATGTGTTAATATGCTAGCAGTAATAAATGCAAACCTCACAGTTTGTAATGAGAAAAATCATTTGCCAGATTGTTTCAAGAAAACAAAGGTGTTTTTTAATTCCCTTCTATTATATTGCCTGAACCTAATAAATAAAACTATATGTGGTTCAGCTTCTTGAATAGTTTTAAATACATTTAAAAATATTTCAAAATGTTCTGTTATTTAATATAGAAATACAAAGTTGATCAAGGTTTAGGTTATGTCAAAATCATTCTTCTCAAAAAGAAACACCCAAACAATTCCAAATAATTTGGGAAATTTTACTTGAGATTCAGATTTGTAGTATTTTGTGATATTTTTATTCTGAGAATATAGATAAATTATCCTGAAGTTCAGAGTTTGGATAGTCATGGTGAAAAGTTGAATTATAGGTTCTTTTTAAAGAATCTGACATCTGCTTTCGGCTCTGCAAGTCTCTAGAAACATTGTTCTACACGGCAACTGCCACAAAGAGATTTGGAGTTGAGTTGGGATGGAACTTAGAGTCAGAACACACATGAATATAGCTATCAACCTTTTAATAAAACATTGGCCATTCTTGAAGCTATATTACTGAACATAAATTAAGAATTCCCATTGGATTTTCAACTTTATGAAGGCATGGACTGTTTTTATGTTGTTTACTCCATATTTTTGTATGCTGAACAAGGTTACCATTCACCTCCATTAATGACAAAATTGTCAATGCAGCTAGCATAGTTCCTAACAAATGATGTGTCCAAAATGTGTGGATACTTCCCTATTTTTTCTTCCTACTTTAAACTGTGAATATTGTAAGAGCTAAATAAGTCTCTTATGATTGCTGGCATCTGCTAACCTATCCTCATTTCTCATGATTGGCTGGATCCCCTTCCAACTATGAGAAATAATGTCTTTAATTTTTAACTTTTGATTATGTGTGTAGGGATGTGTAGAACTGATATTTTACCTTGAATATACATTGAAATAGGTGTTTTAATGGGAAAAAATATATATGTTCTCTATGAATAGATGTCCCAGCAAAGCACATTTAAATCTTATCCAATGTTTTAAGTTAAAGGCTTTTCTTTTCTCTTCCTTTCTCTATTTGCTATTTTTATAATACATCAAGAAGACAGACTACTTCCCACGCTTAGCTCCTCCTCTTTGGAAATATCAGCAATCCACTAAATTCCACAGAAAATTAAGACAATGTAAATCATGTTCCAAAGTCTTCTGTTTCTCTATTTTGTAACGAGCTCTTGTTTTGAGCATGGAGAACACAGAGAGAAGATAAACCCGGCTCTTGAGAAGTCTCTGAAGACCACACTCACTTAAGCCTGCTGCAAATGCCCTCCAGCTCGTTTAACATTGGCCCATTTCTCACACATGTTCAGAGTCAAAATCAATACTTAATGCATGATCTTCTGACTTGCAGAGTTAAATCTGAGAGGTTTTCTTTTTCTTTCAGGAAATAAGACATAGTCATGTTTAAGTGTTAAAACTTACAATAAACTTTACATTATATTTTGGCCAGGTTATGAAAACTGTGATTGAGTTCACAAAGTATCTTTGAAATCGTATTCATTTCTGTTATCTACCTCAGTTTAGGAACAAAGAATATAAATAATGTTAGTTTTAATACTGGAATGGAAGAAAAAGGTAAATAATGTAGGCTAAGTCTAGATATCTTTCTATAAATTATTCTTTCTATAAAACTAACATCCCTAACAAAAAACTCTCTAAGTTTGTGAAGGCTCACCATGTCAAAGGTTAGTTCTGGGGGAAGATGGCAGATTCAAAAGAAGAAATACAGGCAAACTATTGGGGGAGGGGGAAGAGCACATTTATATTATGCCTTTGGATAACAAACTAAGAGAAAAAAAAATACATCTAACTTTAGCGTAGCTAGGTTTCAGTAATATGAAAATTAAATCTAATAATCATAGAAATATCTTTAAAGAAGAGGAATTTCATAATGCTATCTTCAGAATGGATATAAAGTAAATAATAATAGCTAATCCTTAATGAACACTTACTACATGGCAGGCCCTTTGCTAAGCAACATGACTCTTGCTATAACTTGAGAGAAAGGGCACCTTGACTCTTAGCTCACCCTCGGGTCTTAACTAGACCATGATTCACTGTGATTATGAATTCATTAAGAAGACAATTGTTTTTTCCTTTTTTTTTTTTTACTGTTGTTTCTTCACCATATGGAACAGTGTGTCTGGTTCAGAGTTGGTGGTCAAGAAATACTGGAAATATCATCTAATGTAGTCTGAAACCATTAAACAACAATTTATAAAAGAGCAAAGATATGAACATTATTCTGAGAATTATGTCATATAATAACATCTCTATTTTGCAGTTAATTTTAGGACCATTTATAAAATGTTTGCTATGACTAATCCATGAACACTATGAAAACATTCTATTCATCTTCATTTCTTAATATGCAACCTAATCTTAGTAAGTTCATGTTGCTCAAGGTCACACAGCTAGTAAGTCTTACAACAAAAATCTGAGCCCAGGAAATTTGTCTCTAAAACCCATTTTCTTAAGCATTAAGCCATGCTGCATTCCAAAATTGACTATAAGCTTGTGAACAAAAGGTAAATAAACAGATTTATAATTTTTTAAATTAATTATTATGGAAAAAAGTTGTTTTGTGAAATATCCTTCCAAAACCACTTTGGTCATGATTATTTGAACCTTAGAAAAGACTTGCGAAATCAGAACATAAAGAAAAAGTATCTATAGCAACAAGATATTTTCTAATTTTCAAAAGGCATTGCATTTTAAATTAAATGCATTTTAAATTAAAGCATGTTTGGATGTGCTTTTAATATTTATAAAGCTATTTCAAACTCAAGCTTATGTTCATAAGACAATGCCACCAAATCAAATTAAAATATTAAAAAATGCAGCTAAAGCAGTGCTTAAGATAAATTTATATCTTTAAATACCTGTAATTAAGAAAATATCTCTAGTCAATAACGTAACCTCTCACCTAGAGCAAAAGCAAAAATAAAAGCAAACTATACCTAAAGCAAGTAGAAGAAAATAAATTTCAAAATAGAGGTAAATAAAATGAAGAGAAAAATAATAGAAAAAAACAACTAAACCAAAAGTTGTTTCTTTGAAAAGATCAACAAAATTGACAAGGCTTTTGGTAGATTAATTATGAAAAAAGAAAAGATTCAAATTACTAAAATCAAAAATGCAAGTGAAAACATTACCAATTTTACAGCAATAAAAATAATTACAAGAGAAAAAATATATGGAAGAAATATAGGTATCTATTGGTTATGCAAAATATTTTATCAATATATTAATCATTCCTCAAACTACACATCAGTACCTATAAGGAATGACAGTGGAGAGACCTGAGATATATAAAAATGAAGTATGTCAAGTTCATCTGCTTTCTAGGTCTTAGTACAAACTATTCTCCTTATAATAACATTCAGAGTAGAGAAATACAAATGAACCTAGTAAAATATAATTAATTTGGGGGGAAGGGGCTGTTACCACCTTTTACAACTTTAACAATTATTCATACTGACACATAACAAAGTAAATCAGTTGATCTATTGGCCATTCAAAACTTTGTCCTTAATCATGTAAAATTTGCCAAAAATACTGGTTTTAAAACTTCTTGGTGGGTTTCAAGAACCCTAAGGTAACCCACATGGTTCAGAACAGAAGGTACAATGTTTGAGGAGGTGGGAAGACGGTGGGTTGAGGAGGGGCCAGAGGACAATATTAAGAGTTAATGAAAACAATAACATGGATAATATAAATTAGGTCTCCAGATGGAGGTTTTTTCTAGTTTTAAATTATTTTGTTTGCTTTGTTTAAATTATTTTGTTTTGTTTCAAACAAGTAAGATTATCTAGGCCTATTAAGTAACAATATTTCCATTTAAAAATATCTTATGTTTAATAACACTGCATATATTGTTTGCCTACCTGTGTTAATGATAGACTGTAACATAAAAGAAAAATTTGAAAACAAAAATAAAAGAATAGCAGCTCATTTACACAGAATCTCTGAATTGTTCAAGTCAATTTTATTTTGCCTTTTGGCAAATGTGTCTCATCAACCTCAGATGCAGAATGTATTTCTATTGGCTACAATAGCTCTCTAACAGCTGAAGATACAGCATGAGTCCAAAGACTAATAGCAACCTTAAAAAAATATCACTTTCATTCCATGCAATAAGGCACAGCCATTTTAATAATGGATCACAAAGAGGGTAAGAACATGACACAAATGTTAGTCTAAATTGAGTATATTGAACACCATTAGTTCTTTAGACTTTATTGCTAATGGCTATATAAGCTTTTTAACAGATTGGGATATCAGATAGTTGTGGTTTTTTTTAATGCTCAAAATCGTTGTTGTAAGTGGCTTAATTTAAATGTAGAACCCATAATGTTTGTTTCCAACAAGCCATAGTTCACATTAAAGATCGCTTTGTTTCTATTTCCCTTTTCTTTTGTATTTCTAAAGATATTTTTGAATAGATCATTCATTTAAAAGTCATTATTGATAACAAAATAAAAACCCAGAAGACACACATATATGTATACACAAAAAACGATTCTAGAAGCCCAGACAATGCCTTGTGGAGTATAATTAATGTTCCTTGAAGTTGCTTATGTATGCAGACATAAAAGTGCACTTAGTAGATGTAATTACAGCTTTTACAACAGTCTAATTAAATGGCACATTCATCATATATATTGTCTGCTTTGCTGAGAATTATATAAATCAATTTGAAGCAGAGCAGGCAGTGAGTTGCTTCTGCTTCCCCACCTGCTGATACTAACTGTAAACAAGCAAGAGCCAAAGGAAGAGAAAAATCTTTCACATCAGAAAGTGATAAATTATATGATTTCCTGTTCTCACTACTTCTTGGCTCAGACCAAAAAGACTATAAGTGCATTGTAATTATTGCACGTTATTTCTTTGTAACTTAAATTTATCCTGCAATGTGAACTGACACCACTGTTTTTCTATTAAGTCAAAAGAGGAAGATGAATTTTCCCAAGATGATAAAGTAGTATGCTGAATGGGTGTGCATGACAAAATAACTTAAATTCAAATTCTAACTTCATCAAATTCATGGTTAGCTTTTTCTTTGTTGTGCAGTTTTCCTACATTTAAATAAAAGGAAATGAAAGAGTTTTATTCACATTTTTTTATTTTTATCAAATATGGTCTATACTTTGTTTTTTGGTTTGCTCTGAAACTTTGGTAATTTGAAAAGAAATGCTTTTTCTCATTAAATGGAAGAAACAGTATTTGATAAATGACTTCAGATAATTATTCAGCAAATTATAAATTAATCTTAAGAGCTCACCACATACCTGAATTACACTATCTCAAGGAGAGAAATTTAAGGGTTAACTTCAAGGGTTGAGAGTAAAGGAGGAATGAACATTCCTTTCTTAAAGGAATTTTAATAGCTAACATCACTGTAGTGAGTTATTGAAAAAGAGAAGATGGGGAGACAAGGCATTCTCACTTGTAGAAAGTGAAACCTGATTTATTCTTTTCTCCTTATAAAAAAAACAAAACAAATAAACAAAAAACAATGTCTGTTTTTAAATCAGCCATTAAAATGGTGAGAAGCATCAATGGGAAATGCAAATATTGGAAAGTCATCATTTCTTATTCCATAGAAAGCATTTCTTGGCAATCTCTGATGGAGGAAAAATATACTTTTCTGCTCACTGACTTTCCACCTTATTAAGTCCCAGAAGTATTATTCATCAAGTACTTAAGATGACCCAACAAAGAGGACTTAAAAATTTTCTCCTATGGGTGAACATCTGAAAAGAATCAGCTCAGGTAAAGAAGAGGCAAGAACAGTTGAGGCAGCAGCTTTCTTCATCCTAGTAGATGTCCCAAGCCCCAGTCCACAGCTCCTTCAATGTCTATTCAAGGGATAGAACTGAGACATGACTAAAGAGCAATATAAGAGCTGGAGGGCCGAGCTGGGATGCTTGTTCTTTAGATAGAAACATATACTTCAGTGCTTCACATTTTGGAAGACTAATATCCATTAATGCTTTCAAAACTGAAGATATATGTGTTCCACAGAGACGTACACCTAATTCAAATTGTAGGAAAATGAATTTTTCTTTTATAACTCCTGCTCTTAACTTCCTTAGTTTAGTGATGCTACAATAGCAGCCGATTAGCTATTTCTTTTAATTATGTGTGTCTCTATTATCCTAGATATCTGAACACTTGAAAATCCCGAATATTACTGATATCTGTGGTTACCATATAAATATCAAAACTTCTAGCACAGAATTAGAGATTATTCTTGAAAATGTAGCATATTTGAGTTATTCACAATGAAATTATAAGAGGCACTTAGGATAAGAGTGCCTGAAGAGATTGCCAAAATGGGTAGTGTGTAGAAAACAAGTATAAAATTGGGCAAAGTTTGTCAAAAACATTTCAGGATACCAGAAATCAACCAAAATAATAAACATGTTGAGAAGCATTTATTTTTGAAAACTGAGGAAAGTTGTAATGTGTGGTCTTGCTGGGGGCTGACCCCATCATCCCATCCCTTGATTCGCAGGTATAAATTGCAGTTTTACCAGATTAAAGCTGGTGGCAGATTTGGAAAATTCAATTCAGAACCAGAGATTTGAAAAGCCATGACTTTCCTGACTAAAAATGGCAGATTTCGTTGGGAGCACTCAAGAAAAAAAAATTCCAATTTAAGAAATTGACCAGGCAGAAACTTAACTGGGAGATTTAGAAAATGAAGAAGAGATAGAAGGGCTGAGATAAGCTCTCTATATGTTCCAGCCCGACTGCCAATTTGCAGGTCCACAGGGGAGATCCAAACGAGTTCTACAAATAGTGAAAATCAAAGGGGACTTAAAGATAGGCTGCAGCATTGTCCAGCCCACACACTGTTCAATAGAAGACAGAGGCTTTCGGTCTTGAGGTGTTTGAACACAATCTCTGCCCAAAGCACTAACTGGTGACCAAACTATGCAAAGGGTTGACCACTGGGTTCCAGATTTAAAAATAAAAATTAAAAAAAAAAATTCATTACAGACATTAATGGCTGTATATTGAGAGAAAAAAAATAAAACATGATCCAGAGTTGCTAAAATGCTATCTAAATATCTAGCTTTCATTAAAGAAAAAAATATATATAAAAATATATATAAATTAAAAATATATATATATAAATTAAAAGTCATGAGAATATTATTATAAAAATGTATGCCAACAATTGGACAACTTAGGTGAAATGGACAAATTCCTAGAAAAAAGCAAATACTAAAAATGTCAAGAAAGAAAACAGAAAATCTGAACAGACCTATATGAAATAAAGAAACTGAATGGAACTGCAACTCTCGCGTATTATTGGTAAAAACATGAACAGTAAGGTCAGTTTGTAGCAGTTTCTTAAAATTTTAGCATATACTTTTTTGTATGAACTGGCAATTCTACTCCTAAATATTTATATCAAGAGAAATGAAAGCATGAGTCCACACAAAGACTTGTATGTGAATGGTCATAGAAGCAATATTTATAATGGCCCCAAACTGGAAACAATTCAGTTGATAGATAATTTATAGCTGTGGTATTAAGATTTTTCTCTAGGGTGTTGCATGATAAAAACGATCTTGTTACAAATCATGAATGTTATTATGTTCTCAAATACATCTCTAGACTCTGCTACCAAACAGACTGGATTCTAGCTGCATAATCACATAATTTACTCTGATTGCCATTGTAAATATCTGCATAGCATTAGCAATTTACTCTATGGATGCTGAACTTTCTCAGAACTTTAATGAGTGAAGAGATTGGAAGTGGAGAGACATTACCTAGGAGAGTGAAGGTAACTTCAAGGCCGTCAGACAGGTATTAGGACCCTTTTTCACTTGTGCTCCTTTTGGTTTTAATATGTGAACAACTTCTATTCCCCATCTCCTCAATACCCATTCAGTCTCTCTCTGAATTTTTAATATCTCTTTTGTTTTGGAATTAATCATTGTTCATTTGCATGGCCCATCCTTCTTCATAAGTTTTTAACCATTTATATTCCAATAACAGATTTATCGTTGTTACACCAAAAATAGTTTTATTTCTCATTTTACATTATATAGTATAAAAACAACAGAAATTATTTGTACAATGAATATCAGTACATCAATATTTATTTCCTCACTTAATCCTCACAGTAAGTTTATAAAGTACTATTTTTTTTTTTCAATTTTACATATGATGAAATTGAGTGTTAGAGATCTTCAATAAATCACCCAAACTAATGCACTGGTTTATCTTCGAAACCAGGATTTTAAATATGGCTGGACTACCTCCAAGATTTGTTTTTTTAACACCTTACTGTGAGTTTGTTTTTAAGAATGTAAGAGATAACAGAATCTAAAACAACAAAAATCCAAATAACATATTTGTGTTTGAGGCTGAAACTACTACGTGCAATATAAGAAAAGAGCATGCTCTTCGGTCTTTCTGGAGTAGCTTCGAGCATAGGACTTTAACCAAAATGGGTGTTGTCTTTGACATGAGATAGGAAATGTGATACACATAGATTAAGTTAATAGAGCATATTTAGTAGAGATAATCAGGTAAAAAGTCAAAAGGTAAAACAAAAATATCACATGAAATTAAAAATCAACTTTTGATTAGCTTAATTAGTAATTAGACAATGAGTTCATCAGCATTCTAATTTAATTCAGTCATTAATGTGACCATATAATTTTTAAAATCACTTTGACCTGTGATCTCTCTTCAGGGATTGATCTCTATGATTCAGGGTACTTTCATTAATCTATTTACTCAAGAAATACTAAGCAGTTATTTTATGTTAGTCATTGTTTCAAGCACTAGGGATAGAATAGCAAATGAGAGAAAAATTCCTGTTCAAATGGAATTTACATTCTAGTTAGGGAAATAAAAAAGTACTTAAAATAATTGTATGTATTTATGTATGTGTACATGTATGCATGTATATATCTATCTACCTACCTACCTACCTATCATCTATCTAGTGCAGTAGATTAGGAAGTAGTAGATTGCATGAAAATAAATAAAGTAGATAAGATAAACACTAGAGGCTTGAATGGGGAATACAATGCAACTTAAGAAAAGTGGTCAGGAAAAGCCCTAAAAAAAATTTTTAAGCTAAGACTGGAAGAGAATGAGCATGTGATTCATGATTATAGTAGGGAAAAGAAGTTTTCAGCAGGGGAAACACCAAGTTGGAATTGTTTTTGGCAATTTCTTGAAGAGTGAAGAATGCTGAAGACGGAGGACAGACCAGGAAAATTAGAGTAAGAGCAAATTAGGTAGACAATTTATGAATGCCACTGATGATGTTAGAGCCTTGTAAACTAGTAAAAGGTTTTAAGGAAATCGGAAACACAATCTTAGATTCTAATGGAATGGAATATAGCAGGAAAGGAGTTGTGCCACAAGAAAGTAAAGTGAGAGATCATCTGGAGGGCTACTGCAGGTAAGAGATGATGGTGGCTTGAACCAGGATGGTAGGTTAGAAATGATGTCAAATGACAAGATTCTAGATAATAATTTTATGATAAAGCCAATAAGATTTACTGATGGACTGGACATAGAGTGTGAGAGAAAGAGAACAGTCAAGGACGCTGAGGGTTTTGACCTAGGAATTGGTATAAGAAAGTTGTCAATCACTTAGATGAGCAAGGCTCTTAAAAGAGCAGACATGGAGAGTAAAACCAGGAGTACAGTATTGAAAATTGAAGTTTGGATGTCCGTTAGATCTAAGTGGAAATGAGTAGACATTTGGTTACATAAATCTACAAAGGTCTCCCAACTGTGTGTGTGTGTGTGTGTGTGTGTGTGTGTGTGTGTGTGTGTGTGTGTGTGTGTGTGTTGGTAGTAGTAGTTATCAGCACGTTGATGGTATTTCAGGGCATTTTACCAAATAAGATTATAAAGACAGTAATAGAGAAGACAATCCATCAAAAAGAGAGAGAAAAATAAGGAATAATCAGCAAGAGACTAACAAGTAATGGCTACAGAGGTATAAGGAAAACCAAGATATGGTGTCCTGAAAGACAGGTGTATTAAATATCTATTGCTGTATGACAGCTGTTCTAAAACTTATTGGCTTAACGAATTATTTGTTTATTCATGATTCTGTGGTTTGACATGTTGGGGTAGACTCTGCAGGGATGGTCTGTGTTTGCTCTGTGTAAAATTACCTGGGCTCACTTACACATCTGGATGTTCAGTTGGGAAGACTGGCATGGCTGAGGCCTCTGCTCATAAGGTCTCCCATTCTCCCAGAGGCTGCCTTTAGCTTATCCCCATGGCAGAAACTTCCCAATGTAAAGAATGCAAACTCTGCAATGTTTCTTCTTAAAATTTTAGCATATACTTTTTTGTATGAACTGGCAATTCTACTCCTAAATATTTATATCAAGAGAAATGAAAGCATGAGTCCACACAAAGACTTGTATGTGAATGGTCATAGAAGCAATATTTATAATGGCCCCAAACTGGAAACAATTCAGTTGATAGATAATTTATAGCTGTGGTATTAAGATTTTTCTCTAGGGTGTTGCATGATAAAAACGATCTTGTTACAAATCATGAATGTTATTATGTTCTCAAATACATCTCTAGACTCTGCTACCAAACAGACTGGATTCTAGCTGCATAATCACATAATTTACTCTGATTGCCATTGTAAATATCTGCATAGCATTAGCAATTTACTCTATGGATGCTGAACTTTCTCAGAACTTTAATGAGTGAAGAGATTGGAAGTGGAGAGACATTACCTAGGAGAGTGAAGGTAACTTCAAGGCCTTCAGACAGGTATTAGGACCCTTTTTCACTTGTGCTCCTTTTGGTTTTAATATGTGAACAACTTCTATTCCCCATCTCCTCAATACCCATTCAGTCTCTCTCTGAATTTTTAATATCTCTTTTGTTTTGGAATTAATCATTGTTCATTTGCATGGCCCATCCTTCTTCATAAGTTTTTAACCATTTATATTCCAATAACAGATTTATCGTTGTTACACCAAAAATAGTTTTATTTCTCATTTTACATTATATAGTATAAAAACAACAGAAATTATTTGTACAATGAATATCAGTACATCAATATTTATTTCCTCACTTAATCCTCACAGTAAGTTTATAAAGTACTATTTTTTTTTTTCAATTTTACATATGATGAAATTGAGTGTTAGAGATCTTCAATAAATCACCCAAACTAATGCACTGGTTTATCTTCGAAACCAGGATTTTAAATATGGCTGGACTACCTCCAAGATTTGTTTTTTTAACACCTTACTGTGAGTTTGTTTTTAAGAATGTAAGAGATAACAGAATCTAAAACAACAAAAATCCAAATAACATATTTGTGTTTGAGGCTGAAACTACTACGTGCAATATAAGAAAAGAGCATGCTCTTCGGTCTTTCTGGAGTAGCTTCGAGCATAGGACTTTAACCAAAATGGGTGTTGTCTTTGACATGAGATAGGAAATGTGATACACATAGATTAAGTTAATAGAGCATATTTAGTAGAGATAATCAGGTAAAAAGTCAAAAGGTAAAACAAAAATATCACATGAAATTAAAAATCAACTTTTGATTAGCTTAATTAGTAATTAGACAATGAGTTCATCAGCATTCTAATTTAATTCAGTCATTAATGTGACCATATAATTTTTAAAATCACTTTGACCTGTGATCTCTCTTCAGGGATTGATCTCTATGATTCAGGGTACTTTCATTAATCTATTTACTCAAGAAATACTAAGCAGTTATTTTATGTTAGTCATTGTTTCAAGCACTAGGGATAGAATAGCAAATGAGAGAAAAATTCCTGTTCAAATGGAATTTACATTCTAGTTAGGGAAATAAAAAAGTACTTAAAATAATTGTATGTATTTATGTATGTGTACATGTATGCATGTATATATCTATCTACCTACCTACCTACCTATCATCTATCTAGTGCAGTAGATTAGGAAGTAGTAGATTGCATGAAAATAAATAAAGTAGATAAGATAAACACTAGAGGCTTGAATGGGGAATACAATGCAACTTAAGAAAAGTGGTCAGGAAAAGCCCTAAAAAAAATTTTTAAGCTAAGACTGGAAGAGAATGAGCATGTGATTCATGATTATAGTAGGGAAAAGAAGTTTTCAGCAGGGGAAACACCAAGTTGGAATTGTTTTTGGCAATTTCTTGAAGAGTGAAGAATGCTGAAGACGGAGGACAGACCAGGAAAATTAGAGTAAGAGCAAATTAGGTAGACAATTTATGAATGCCACTGATGATGTTAGAGCCTTGTAAACTAGTAAAAGGTTTTAAGGAAATCGGAAACACAATCTTAGATTCTAATGGAATGGAATATAGCAGGAAAGGAGTTGTGCCACAAGAAAGTAAAGTGAGAGATCATCTGGAGGGCTACTGCAGGTAAGAGATGATGGTGGCTTGAACCAGGATGGTAGGTTAGAAATGATGTCAAATGACAAGATTCTAGATAATAATTTTATGATAAAGCCAATAAGATTTACTGATGGACTGGACATAGAGTGTGAGAGAAAGAGAACAGTCAAGGACGCTGAGGGTTTTGACCTAGGAATTGGTATAAGAAAGTTGTCAATCACTTAGATGAGCAAGGCTCTTAAAAGAGCAGACATGGAGAGTAAAACCAGGAGTACAGTATTGAAAATTGAAGTTTGGATGTCCGTTAGATCTAAGTGGAAATGAGTAGACATTTGGTTACATAAATCTACAAAGGTCTCCCAACTGTGTGTGTGTGTGTGTGTGTGTGTGTGTGTGTGTGTGTGTGTGTGTGTGTGTGTGTGTTGGTAGTAGTAGTTATCAGCACGTTGATGGTATTTCAGGGCATTTTACCAAATAAGATTATAAAGACAGTAATAGAGAAGACAATCCATCAAAAAGAGAGAGAAAAATAAGGAATAATCAGCAAGAGACTAACAAGTAATGGCTACAGAGGTATAAGGAAAACCAAGATATGGTGTCCTGAAAGACAGGTGTATTAAATATCTATTGCTGTATGACAGCTGTTCTAAAACTTATTGGCTTAACGAATTATTTGTTTATTCATGATTCTGTGGGTTGACATGTTGGGGTAGACTCTGCAGGGATGGTCTGTGTTTGCTCTGTGTAAAATTACCTGGGCTCACTTACACATCTGGATGTTCAGTTGGGAAGACTGGCATGGCTGAGGCCTCTGCTCATAAGGTCTCCCATTCTCCCAGAGGCTGCCTTTATCTTATCCCCATGGCAGAAACTTCCCAATGTAAAGAATGCAAACTCTGCAATGTTTCTTGAGGCTTAGGCTCATGACTTACACATTTCTTCTACCCCATGCTATTGGTCAAAGTCAGTAACAAGTCCAGTACAGATTAAAGAGACTGAAAATTAAAAGTAACATTTTTGCAAAGACCTGCAAAGAATTTGTGACAACTCTCTGCAATCTGTCCCATCAGTTGAAGAAAATTTTTCAGCAAGACCAAATGGGAAACTGTCTAGTGTTATGTAAGGGAAGATAAAGGCCAAAATTGAACTTTGCATTAATATAATTAAAGGCTCAACCAGATTCCCTATGATTAGAATTAGATCATATAGAATATCAGAACCCTGTTTAATTATTGATTGTGTGGCAGTTATGCATATCATGAGAACTCTCAGAGTTTGGAGAAATTCTATGCACTCCCATGGTTTTAGAAAAAATATTTCAAAAAACAACAGTGAGCTTATTCATATTTTTATAAGATTTCACTTTTCAGCTCTCACAAGTTCCTTTGTTAATTCAACCAGGTAGCAGTTAGCTATTTTTTTAAGTGGAAGAATGCTACTGAGAACGATATTTTTAAACAAGTCAAGGGTAACACTATGACAACTAATGTCTTATTCTCTAAAATGGAAAGCTTAATGCTAACTTAAAAAAAAAATAGGTCTTGATTTACCACATATATATTAAAAAGGAGAGCTTAAAATTTTGAAATTGAGAGAGATATAAATGATTTGAATATATAAAATTGCATTGTTTTTCTATTTAAAAACATAATTGCTTATGACCTGAAGAACAGCAAGAAGTTCACTTACAAGAATACTAAGTGATTTTTTCCCCATTAATCAAAAGGGAAAAAACACTTTTAACAATATTTTTCAATTGAGTGCAATCTAATGTATAATAATGAAAACCTCTTAGATGTCAGTTGATATAAGAAATAAGAAAAAAAAAACTTACTTTTGGCAAACTATATCCTTTCTTACATCTGAGATAACTAGAGGCAAGTAATATAAGATAAAACTAAGTACAAAGATGGCTATTTTGTGGCTTGTGAAAAACAATCACTGTTAAAGCATCCTCTTGTTTTAAATCACATACTTAATATATCTAATTACATAACCAAGTTGATTAAAGTCAAAAATATAAATTAAACAATGCAGATAATAAAAAAAACTCAAAATCCCACTAGCACCAGATAATTGATAACATTTTAAGTAAATCACTTGAAATATGTTCTCATTCAAACAAAAAGTATATATAGTACATATCTTGAATATTGTCATTATATTATTAGAATATACTCTACAATTGACATACTATAAATTATTTTAAAATGTTGTTGAGAAAAATGGAGGAACAGGAGTTTCCAATGCTTGTCCCCTTAAAAAAAATCAATTTGAATAACCATCCACGCTTTAAAATACCTGCCTAAAGTAACAGGAGGGAGGTGAGCACCTGAGTTTGCCTTGAACCTCAGCATGGGTCCCACCACAGTAAACCCTGATGCCAAGCTAGTTCTCAGGCCCCAGGTTCCAGGCCTGCCACAGCACAAGGCTGACCTTGGTGGTCTCAGGCTCCAGGCCCAATCCAGCACCAGCCCAGCTTTAGAACCCCAGGCTCCAGCCTGTCCCAGTTCCAAACTGGATCCCACTACCTACGATCTCAGCCTGCCCCTGGATCCATGCTTGCTCCCACTGACCCCTGCACAGCTCAGCCCCCATGTACTTAAGAACCAGGCCTGCCCTAATGATCCCAGGCACCAAAGCTCATCCAGTGGACCACAGCAGCACACTTTCTCCAGCAGAGCCAGACTTCAGGTTCTCCCCTGTGGACCTAGGTTCCAGACCTGCCACCAAAGACATCAAGCCCACCTCCATAATCTTAGTCATTGACTCATCTCAGCAGACTTTAATGCCTTGCTGGTCCTCATGGACTCAGGATCAGGTCTATTCCATAAACCCAGGTGCCGGACCCACCCTAGAGCCAGGCTGGGCCCCATGGCCCGAGATTCAAGGCCCAGCACAGCACTATGTCAACTCCCATGGACCCAGGCCCCAGGCCCATCCCTGCAAACTCAGTTGCTAGGCTCACCCCAGTTTATTCCAGCACCAACCAGCCCCCACAGACCAAGGATTCAGTCCTGTATTTTCAGGCCCAGGCACCAGGGCTACTTCAGTGGACACAAGCTTCAAGCCTGCTTGTAGCCCACTTGAGGATTTCTGGAGCAACCTTACCCATTGACCCCATCAGCCAGCCCACCCAGGTGGCCTGATTGGTATGGAATCAGCAGGAGTTCCTACACATGGCTTTCCCCTGTAGTTTGAAATATTTATAGCATGGTGGCTGGGTTCTGAAAGTGAATATTTTCCGAAGTAGGTGTCTGGAGAGTAAGCATTGCAATGGACCAGAGGAAGTATGGACTTTTAGAACCTATTTTAGTCAAGGTTCTCTAGAGAAACACAATCAATAGGACATATATAGACATATGTAAGAAGAGATTTATTATATAAATTGGCTCATGCAGTTATGGAGGGGAAGAAATCCCACAAACTAACATCTGCAAGCCAGAAAATCAAAACCGTCAGTGTGTAATTCAGTTCAAGTTCAAAAGTGTGAGAATTGAGGGGGAAATGGTATAATTCTTGGTCCTAATTTGAAAGCCTGAGAACTAGGAGCACTGGTGTCCCAGGGCAGAAGATGAATGTCTCAGCTAAAGCAAAGAAAGCAAACTCACTTTTCCTCCAACCCTTTGTTCTATTTAGTCGCTCAACAGATTAGATGATGCTCACCCACATTGGTGAGGGTGATCTTTATTCACTCATTACTTAGTCTACCAATTCAAATGCTAATATATTCCTGAAACTCTCACAAACATACCCAGAAATAATGTTCTACCAACTATCTGGGCATCTCTTAGCCCAGTCAAGTTGACATATAAAATTAACCATTACAACAGACAACCTCGCAAGTCACATAGCTTCTTTTCGCTGAAAAAAGAGAAACAGTACTGGTCAGCCCCTGCTGGTCTCAGACATTGGAATTAGACCTAGAAAATTTTGAGATAGGTGCTCTGACAACTGGGACCCACATGAACTGGATTCAAATTCAGAAGAATCTGCCTGCATGGCCAATTGTAGTCACTGGAGGGGGACTTACTTCAAAGACCCTGCAAAGCAATGAGGATCCCTTGAGTCATGCTCTGTCAAAGTAGACACAACAAAGCATGGAACCTCCAGAGACATGGGGCCCAGGGTGGGAGGCTCCCTGGTAAGGGGCAGTACTGTTGATAGTATGCAAGTGATAAGGATTTACAGAACAGTTTAATGCAAGCACGAATAAATGCCTAAACAAATCTGTGTTATACCTCAAAATTTTGCATACTCAGACTTCAGATATTACATATGCAATTACAGAGAATAAGTAAAAAAGATTAGTAAGCAAAGATACATATATGAAAAATAGGTAGATGAAATTTAATCAAGGAATCTGAGCCTCAGAAACAAGATACCAGCAGTGGCAAGAAAGGAGCTTTATACTGTTGTGCTTCAATCCCTCTGAATCAAATGTTCACTTTTCTTCTATTTCCCATGGGCAGACATTTATCTAAGCACACCAGTGGGACAATCTGGAGTAGGGTACAAGAAATTAAAGAACAGATAAACTTCTGGTACTCAAGCAAATAAATTATGTCACCCATTTCCCTTATACTCTTCACTGTAGAGCACCTAGTTTCTGTGAGGCATTTTAGAAGTCTGAGTGCAAGGAGATGACAGAGCAGGTAAAGATAAAAAATCCACATCTAGGCTTCATATACTTTCATCCATTTAGCATTTTGGATTCCCAGTAAATTTTAAAGTAAATACATGTTTCTTGGGCTTTAAGAAAAAATCTGAAATCCAGTACTGGGAATGTTTAAGCGAAGTACATTGAGTAATTTTTTGAAAAAATGACACTCTAGTTCGATCTATGTATGCCACATCATATTAAGAAAATTTAATTCTAATGTTGATGAGTCTGTGTCTCACATGAGTTTTCAAGGAATAAATTTCCCAAAAAATAAAGTATTGAAATAATCATCACTGGTTATAGATAAATTAAATATTTGATAAAAATAATAATTTTCTTCCTTTGTTTCTTTAGTAGTTTAATTTTTAATATTTGAAATTTGGCTCTTTAGTACATTATATTGGATTTTTCTTTTTATTGAAGATTTAAGTGAAATCAAATAGCTTCCAAACGAGATGTTTATTAAATGAACAGCGAATGTCCCTCAAAGCAATGTCAGTCTTCATGTAATAAGTGTTAAAATATTTACATCCTAGAAAAATAACTATTGTTTTACATGTATGCCTTTAATTTTTTACCAGTGTCTTTAAATTACAGTTATCATTAATCTGTTAAGAACACATGTTGAAAATCTACTAAATGGAGAGCTCAAGGACAATTTAAGGAACTTAGAAGAAATAGAAGTTATGGCTCTAGAATTTAAGCAGGGTATAATCACGATGGTGACAAAAAGAAATAATATATTTTGTTTTATGAAAATTAGTCTTCATTTTTCAAATACTAAAAATAAGTTACATAAAGTGCATAACTTTTTTATCCATTTATAAATATTTACTGAAAACTATCCCTGAGTTT
The DNA here is from genome assembly GCF_000151845.1 of Pteropus vampyrus. NCBI lineage: Eukaryota > Metazoa > Chordata > Mammalia > Chiroptera > Pteropodidae > Pteropus > Pteropus vampyrus. The sequence continues at coordinate 5,231,112 of NW_011888869.1, forward strand.
GGGAATTCAGTGATGAATAAGACAATAATCATTAAACCAATAACCTTTATCTCTACAGGGACAGAGAGACATATAAATCAACCACTTCTTTATGCTGTGATACTAATACTACTCATGGTACATACAACATACTACGGGCTACAGAGAAAGGAGCATAGTAGGTCACTAACCTATGGCATATTTGAGGGCAGGAAAAATATATCAAAGGTCCAGTACAAAGCCTTTTAAAGTAAATGTTCAAATGTGCTTTCCAAAGAATATTCAACTGAAACTCTAGAGTCAAAGACCTCTCAGAAAAGTTTACACTTTGGTTAACTCTCAAAGTTATACAGAAGATTTTCAGGCAGTCAAGAGAGAAACAATGTGCAAAGATGAGGACATACACTAAATAAAAAGAATTACAAATGACTTTGCATATCAAAAATGTAGATGTTTGAGCATGATGAATGGGGTAAGTGAGATTTGCAAGGTATAGATTATGGAGATTTTCGTGTGTCATTTTAAAGGCTTTAAATTTTGCACATATGTAATGAGGAAATTCTGAAGTTTTGAAAACAGGAGGGATATTTAAAGGGAGGCCACACTAAAGGCAGGAGACTTCATGGGGTCTATCTCAATAGCCCCACTAAGGCCCAATTTTTTTTTTTTTTTAAGTATTTCACATTACTTCATGTCACTTTTAGAAAAGTAAAATGAAAAGATCTACATTACTGGTAATTATTGTTTCATTTTTTTAAAAAACAGCTTATTGAAGTTTAATTGAAATATAAATAATGTAGTTTGAACTAAAGCAGTAAAACTATTTAATCAAATGTACTTGCTGTCTTCCATGGGATATAATGACTAATTGAGAGAAGAAAAAGTAAAGGATAATTTCTAAATTTATGTCTGGAAAACCAAGTTGATGGTACTATTTAGCTCCACATACATTTTATCACTGACTCATCTCCAAGACCTAAAACCAGATCATCAGACCCTAAAAGATATCATATTCCAGTGGAAAGCATATGAAAAATGGACTTATTTCAGATAATAAATACTCAAGCACAAGACTAACTGTATAAAGGATGGATAGTGACAACTGAATTAACCAAAACTAATGAATTCTATTCTTACTATGTAAGAATATTGATTACTGTTATATGCTTGCAAAAAATGTAACAATTATGGAACTACTGAAACTTACTAAGAGAAAATAGTATTATAATGCAACATTTAAACACTTCAGATAAACGAGATACATAATCGTTATTTTATTGCAAGCAAACTTTATGTGCTATGGCTGAAAAAAGAAACTTCTATTTTCCTTACATAATTTGATTTTTTTGCTGTCATGTTATTTTACCAAATAAAGGTTTCCAGCAAGCTGATTCTGTTTTCTGACAACCTCCCATAGCCTCCTTATTCTTCGAAGTCAAGAAAATATAATACATTTGATTCTAAATCTGAATATTTGTTACAACAAACTCACAAAATATATAATACCTGTCCTTTGAGAATTGTGATAATTTCCAAGGGAAGAAAAGTTAGTCAACCCATGATCATAATACAATGTAATAGGATCTAAAATGGAGATAAATCAGTGTATGTTAGGAGCAAATGGTCGAGAGAATGCCAGAGGCATCAGTTATATACTTACTATTATAAATCCGTCAGAAGCAAAAATAATGGCTGAATTTAATTATTATCATGGTTAATCACAATGTTAGTGTTAAGCACATATTAGACAATTTATAATTTCTAATAACCAGTAATTGTTTGGCCAGGTGTGCCAAGAAAAAAAAGAGATTAGATTTGTGTATTTATGTCTAATAACATAATACAAAAGCAAATGAAAATTTGTTCTCATTAAGCATTTGAAGGCTACAAAATTGTTTCAATGCCCAGTGTGGTTCCTTATGGAAAATAATGTGTTTGAGCCAATGGAATTAGACTAATGTGTCTAATGATTATTTCTCAGGAGGAAATATACTCATAATAATTAAGTATTTTTAATGTAATATTCTTGGAGGACATGAACCAGAGGGAACCCCCTCTGTTGAAGGAATATGCATTACTGGGATTGAACTGAAGGGGCAAGTATACTTTGCTTGGATGCTTGGTTGGCCCTAACTCCTCCCCCTAGCTTTCTACTCATTGAACAAGCAACCAAAAGGCCAGGAGACAAATGAAGGCATTAATATTACATCTATCCATCACAAGTCACTTACATTCTCAGAGAGATTTGGTGTTGTAAGGTTATCCAGACCTGGAACCAAGGGTATAAGATGAAGAGTAAAGAAAATCAGTGTTTCATCATCTTTTGTCCTCTGCACTCCGGTAAATAACTATTTCCTTTTTACGAAAATTATGTTCAGACTTTCCACTTCAGCATTTGTTAGGCAACATTGGATTAACCTGCTCAGCAATCCCCCAACTCTCCCATTCCTGTACTGGTGTTCTTTATTTAATTCAGAAACCAAATGGAATATGAGACTTCTTCATGCATAGCTGGCATTCTGACAGTCTCTTAAGGGACGGGGCATTGTCCAAGTAAAATTATCCCCTCTTTGATAACGAGCCATGAAACTTATAAGCCTTAAATAGCGGATTTATGGAATCAAGGAACTAATGCATTTGTGAGGTAAAAAACATGCCAAAATCCAGTGGTATGGTGTCAAAACATTAAGAATAACAAGTGCTACATGCTATAACACAGAATACTGCTATAACAGCAAAACTCTGACTTTTCTGAAAACAATGAAGAAATAAATTTATTGATTGGAGTTACCTCCTGTAAGGAGGAAGTTTCAAATGAATGCTTTTAATTATCTTTGGTTAGACTTGATCTGCTTTTTAAAAATAACTCTCTGTTGAACAAACTATTTTCCTACAATCAATAAAGTATGTTATTACTAATTTTTTTCTTTATGATAGAAAAAAAACCTGTGCATGATATACATTAAAAAATATAAAATGGGGGAAATGTCTTTTTTAGAATAACATGTTTATACAAAGATTTCTACACTACAGAAAATGTGCATCATCATTTCCTAAGATGTCTTTACACTCATGAGATATATACAATGTTTAATTTTGTGACCGCCACTGTACCTGTAGGTATTTCTAACTTTTTTCTTCATTTGAATTCCTTTTATTTATTGAATTGCCAAATTGCCATTAGTCTGAGTAAAATTCCCATGGAGTTGGTTATACACGCATTACAGTAATGTGTAGTGGCTCCTGACAACATGGTTATGAACAGAATGTATAAATCTTTACACATATAAGAGATGTACCACACATAGCAATACAATAATACACTATTTAATCTTCTTCCTGAATAAATTGTTTAAACATAACAGTACCCCAGAGATAAGAACTGGATATTGGGTATTACTCAGCATAGGCTGCAGTAAAGTTAATCAAAATATTGACAATATGTATTATTTAGCATATCACTTTTCTAACATACTAAATGTTTGGGTTTGAGATTCTGCAGAAACTTATAAACAAATTGCCTGTGTAACGGAATTGAATGCTAAATATAATTCTAAAGGCTATTAGATATTAAATGAGATAATGCCGCTCTTATCCAAACCCTCCAAAGCCTTTCTTTCTCATAAGGAATGCTAGCCACAGGCCTTTCAGTAACCTACAAGGCCCTGCATCACCTGTCAGATCACAATTCTTTTCTCTCCCACTCACTTGGCTATAGGCAGAGAAGCTTCCTTCTCCTGCTTTGCAAACACACAGCAGCCTGCCCCCACATAAGGGTCTTCACATTTGGTGTTCCCTTTTCTAAGAGCTCTCTTCCTACAAATCTCTCCCTCTCTCTTCTCACTCACACACACACACACACACACACACACACTTCCTTTATTCTCAGGCTATTATTTAAATGATACTTTCTTAGATAATCCTTAGCCATCTTTTTAAAAACTGTATCCTCACCCTAACATTCCCAAAATCCCTTTCCTGCTTGTTTTGTTCCTAGAACTATCATTATGAACTACATAACTTTATATATATATTTATTATTTTCCTGTCATTCTCTTTTTCTCCATAAGAATTTGAGCTCCATGAAGGTAGATCTGATTGCTCACTCACTGCCTGCATCCCTAAAGCCCATATGAGTGCCTGGTACACAATCAGCTCTTAGTAAACATTTGTTAAGCAATTAAATATTAACAAGTTGAATTAAGCTTATTTTTTTCATGCTCTTGAGAACTATACTACATTTAAAAATATATCTAAGAGATTCTACTTACTAATAACTCAAAAATATATCAGATAGCAATAGAATATAATGTGACTTTAGTGGAAAATAAAAATATTAAAAAATAGATTGATGAAAAGGTGCCCCACTCAAAGAGCTAAGCAGAAACAGAGCACAGGAATGAAAAAGGAATCAGAATGTACCTCTATGCTGAGAAGAGCACAGAACAGAATATACAAATGTTACAGGATAGAAAAGGGGAATAATATAGATTTGAATGTACAAGAAAATAAATTTGAATAACAACATGGAAAAGGCAGAGACAGACTTAATTTCTGTACTTGTCAAAGAAAAATGTATGTCTAAGGGCTGTAACAAAGCATGTAAGACCAATGTAGAGAAGATTTATTTTAACTCCCTAGACAGAATAGATGTGACAAAACAAGGGACAGAGCAGACAAAATATGAGACAGAATAATATCTTATTAAAGATATCAATTAAATGACATCAGAAAGGCAGTGATGGGTACCTTGATAATTCTTCAAGTTTATTTTAAAAACTAAATGTATACTTAAAACTAATACCATAAATAAAGTTTCTCTGTTTTATTTTGGGAGAGGTGTGTGTGTGCATGTATGTGTACGTAAGACAGAAATGCATAGGTTTCAGACTATACATTTAACATAGTCTTCTTGGTTAAGGAAGGTTATGTTAAAATGAGAAATTGTACTTGCGATGTGATCTTAGATAAATTATAAAATCTTGCTGAGCCTTCTTATCCCCATATGTGGAAAGAGGTAAAGAGAACATACCCTCTAGGGTTGTTTTAAGATTAAATGAGATAATATGTTAAAAAGCCTGTAGTACAGGCTAGAAACATAGTTATTTATTTCCCCCTACATTTAGCTTTCTAAACTCTGAAATAATAATAAAATGATAAATTATGATGTGAAAATAAAAACGAAATCAGAGGCGCACCAGCGTGGGGCCCAAACTCTTCTGTATGCATTCTAATTGCCTGATGTTAAAAAGTAGCAAATCCCGTCTCTCCCAACCCTTGTTTCTCACCTTTGTCCAGTTCCCCATCATTCTGCCCAGCCATGACTTATCAAGTATATTATGTTAGGTACTATTCAAGTACCAAGTGATGTCCTTTTTGAGAAAATAACAAACACACATATACTCAGGAATACTTGTATTACATAGTTACTTCCATTGTAATGATTTTACTTTTGACAACATTTTTATTTGAAGGCACATAACTGAAAATTTTCAAGTCATTCCTGAATAGAACCACATGCATAGTATTTAATTGCACCGAACATTTTTTCACTCCCTCTCTTGCTCATTTTCCTCATCTCTGCACCACTCTTTCCCAGTAGCAGCCAACCCTTGTGGACTACATGACCCAGGCTCCTTGCTCCTTGGCTTCCAGTTAAGTTTAACTGCTCAGAGAGTACAAAGAGAGAGGCGTCCGAGTATTTATTCTTCCCCTACTGAATAGTTTGTTAATGGCTACCTTACCTTCCCCAAAGCCACAAATCCTGAAAGGCAGCCCTTCTCCACAGCTAGAGACTTGGAAGTGGCAATGGCTCTCTACTATGCTTTCCTGAAACCTGAGCAAAGCCTTGTAAATGGCCTCTTTATTAAACTTTACGGCACCTTGGAGGATGCATTCTGTTTATTGGGAGATGGGTGGAAGGGCAAGGATTCAGACTACTTCTAAATATTTAAGTGGCATTCCTACCAGGATTTAAATCTAGATATAAATGTATAGCTACTAAAGGTACAGGAAGAAAACATTGTGGTGAAAGCAAAGACTAAGGCATTGATATTTTGTTTTATTTAATGTGTTAGTCCACTGTTGATTTTTGGTAGGTGTTAAGGGAGTCGGGAGGGGGCTGAGATTTAATTTCTTATCAACATTAATATACTATTGTCTACTATTTAATAATATCTGCCTTTGAAGTCACATCTTACAATGTGAACTATCACCAGTACTGTCATCTTAAAAGTATCCACGTTCATCCTAAAAGTGGATAATTCTTTGTCTAAGGCCACACAATCTTCACCTACATTCTCCCGTATTCAATTTTTTACACGTTCACGACACTGAAATTCAATGGCAGAAAGTCTTTTTAGTAAAATGCCATGACCTAATTCTGGTGACACAGCCCTGACATTAAAGTAAAAGTTGGCACATCAGTGATATAGATGAACCTATTTAAAAACTAGATGTGATAACCAAATAATATGCTATTTAAACAAAAATTTGGTACTTTTAATCTTCTCTCCATCATTGTGATTTTCTTGTCTCTTTGTCCATTTAATCTTTCTCTCCTTTTTTATTTGAATGCTACAAAACGGGTATCAAGCTGTTTATGTGAAGAGCTGTTTAATTTTGTTATTCACATAGTTTTAGAAAACAGTTTAACATTTAATCATAAAAAAGTGCTATGTTCAGTTGAAACAATTTAAATTGGTGTTTATTTTAAAACAGTTCAGATCTGCCAACTGATAAACCAGATTTTTTTCTTTTAACCTTTGAACACCATTAACCTTTTGGGCAAATTCAGTTTTAGCTCTGACGTCCAGTGAATCCTTTTACATAAACGTAGGTAATACACAAACCCAAAATTTTTCAAATTATGGCTATCATATCATAATAGTATATTCATAATATTATTTTTGGATTTCTTCCACTTATATTGAACATGTTTGTATAAATAAAAAGCATCTTTAAACTAAGTAATCTGTATTCATACTAAAAGTGCACTAATTTTTTTGAGCACACATATTTGAATTAGTCACATCTTATGTTTTCTTACCCATGAGAAAAGACTTCTAATTTTACTGCTTGATTTTTCTGTGACCTTCAGTCTTATTTTTATTATATTACCATTTTTGTTCTAAAACACTTTTTTTTTCCATTGTGGAATAAGAAATTTCAGGTATTATAGTTTCATATTTGTTCTACATGGTTTCTGTTCTTTCGTTCACACAAGGCCAAACGTTTCTGAGAGATTTCAAAGAAGAGACTGGATTTCATTTAAAAGCAGTATTTTTGCGATAAAACTCAGCACATATTAAAGGTGTGAAGAAAAAGTCACTAAGGGAAAACTAAACTCAGGTTATAAAAAAAAAAAAAAAACAGAAATCACTTCCAACTCACAAGTACACAGCATAACAATTACTTATTTGCCTGACTCCTCTTTTCTTCAGGCTTTTCTTGTCTCAAAAAATATCAGAAACATATGTCGATTCCAAAGATGGATGACAATGAGGTAAAAGAATATTGAGGTTTTGTTTCAATATAATTAAAAGAACTCAATAATGATGTTAGTGGTTGAGATGAGTGTGTCTTAAAAAGAATTCATTTTCCATAGTTTTCAGTGATTAATGATAAAAAGTAATTTACTTGAGAAATGATTCTAAGATAGAGGTAAAAACATGAATTTTTAAGTCACTGGAACTTTAAAAAGAGAAAAAAATACTTAGACGCATTGCTATTACTTTTTCTCTCTTCCTAAACAGTTTTATGTGAACCCTTTGTAGCTGTAATATAACTTTAATCAATATCTGATTATTAATTACTTCTTATGTTAATTTAGTGAGATTTTTCTTCTCTAATATCCCATTATTTTAACTACTGTTTTATTAATAAAATACCAAAATTTGATTATCTAAATTATAACTATTGCTAGAGGAAGAAGTGTGTACTGTGGGTCCCCTCTACCTCATTCCCCTTGCCCGACTCCAGACCTTGCCTGATGTGTCTTTTTCTCTTTTTAATCTTAATGTGCATTCTTTTGCTATAATAAAAGACAGCCATAAGATTTTTTGAAGTATATTAAGTATACATTTGTATCCTAAATTTGAGATATCTTTGTTAAGCTCAAATAAGCATAATAGTATAGTAATTTAATACTGAAAAATCTTCCTTAGAACAAGAGTTAACATATTCACTTGTCATTGACTCTAAAGTATTTAAATAAAAATTTGAACAAAAGTTTTAGTGAATACACAAACACACATACATATTTCTTCACTTGCATTTCTGAATTTTGATCCAATAATTTAAAATATCTAAGCTCTATGTAAGTTACCAATGGCAGCAACTTGGGTCATTTACAAAGTGCCTGTAACTGAAAGAAAAGTGAAAAACTTGTGATTTAGGTATTGCATCTGCAGAGTTCAATAAATATTTGTAAATTTGCTGTGATATGCTTATACTTCTCAAATATTTGTTTTTCTCTACTATATTTTGTTTTAGTTTATGAGATTCCCACCTAAACTACTGGGAAGAGAAAGGATTAATATATAAGCCAGGAAGACAAAGCAACATTTATAACATTTTTAATTTTTGCTGTATTATGGTACGTAATGTTGCCTTGCCTACCAGGAGGTCTTGTTTTGTCCACTAAACATTCTGACTTGGAAGGCGATCACAGGCCAGGCTCGACACCAACTATTCTAAAGAGCATGCGGCAGGAGTCACAAATCACTGCTTCCCAGAAGGGCAGTATTGACAGTAGCCTGAGCAGCATTCAGTGCAGCCCTTCAGGAGTTATTTTACCCCTGACGATAGCCCCGATTCCAAAACGTAAGATCTATATGCATGGGCATGGTGTTCGCAACAGCTCCATGCAGGGCCCAAGGATCTCTTGTAATAATTCATAGGCCTCCCTTTCAATGCATCACATGAACAAGCCAATTTAAGAGTTACTGTCTTCAGAGAAAGCCAAAGCCAAGGCTCCCAATCAAGTATTTGTAATTCATTTATCATTTCTCCTTGTACAGATGTAATATGCCATTCCGGGATCATTTGTTTCATAAGTAACATTCCTTAGAAGGAGTGAGTTCTTATTAGATTTCAAGAACAGAGCTAAAGAGAATAAATGACTAGTAGATAGTCATATGGCAAAAGGAGGGGTTTAACTATCCTTTCAAACAAATGTCCAGGTACAATTTGCTCTAATAAACATTTTTGGTGGTTGTTATTAATAAAAAGACTCAAGCCAAAAATCCTTTGAAGCTCACACATTTACATATTTATGTATTCATCAACATTTCATTCTTTATGTAAAAATGATGGATTGTGTTTTACAAGCCAAACAGTATGAAGTGATTTTTAACAATTCAAATTTATCAAGTTGTAAGAAACAGATAAAATCACAGATAACCTGGGAAAGGAGAACATGAAGAACAGGATAAGAGTTTGCACAAAAACCAATAAAATGATTACAAAATAAAATATATTCATGCCAAACTATCATCAGTAATTGAAGCTACAATTATGGATTTTACAAATAACATATTGATATAATGAAATGTAGCTATGTGGAAATGGAATAATATCAGTAACGAGCATAACATCGATAGCCATAAAATCAAAATATTAAATTTAAATGATAAAAGAACACATCAGAACAAAAATCTTTCAACTATAACCTACTTAAAAGTGTCTCCTGAAAGCCTTCTGTAATGGAATTAAACTTAAAAACCTGAACTCGTAGAAACAGAGTAGAACAGAAGCTGGAAGTTGGGGAAAAGAAGATGTTAGTCAAAGGGTGAAAACTTTCAGTTATAAGATAGATAAGTTCTGGAGATCTGATGTATAACACGGTGATTATTTTGAACAATACTGTATTATATACCTGAAAGCTGCTAAGAGAATAAATCTTAAAAGTTCTCACCACAAGAATGAAATGGTAATTATGTGAGGTGATGGAGGTGTTAACTGTGGTAATCGTTCTGCAATGTATGTGTATCAAATTACCACATTGTACAACTTAAACTTATACAATGTTATACATCAATTACACTCAATAAAGTTAATAAAACCCTAATTTTTATCAATTCTATTTATAGCATCACCCACAGGAAGTGATCTATCTGGATTAGTCCTAATGAGGGCTCTGATAAATCTTCCTCCTAATAATAGTCATACTGGTAGCTTTTTTTTTAATGTGGAAAATAGTTCAAAAATTTTCTAAATGTGTTATAAATGACATTAAAATAAATGAAGAGAGCATATAAAAATGAAAAAGATATCTGCATTTTCTGTGTTTGTAAAAATATTAATTTGATAAGTCTTTATCAATGTTCTCTTAGATGACATACACTATGCGAGGTCCTAAAAATAAAAGATTTGTAAGTAGGAACTCAGGAAGTCTTGACAGAATTCAAGAATCAAGGCATCCTCATAGGTCAAGGGATTACACAATTTTAGAGTAATCTCTTGTTTGCTAAACTATAAATTTAGACCAGAATATGTCTGATAAGCCTGATTTTGATGAAGCAAGATAATAATGGAAGATATATTTTGAAATAAGTAAAGTTTATTTCTATGATGAGTTTCATTTGGAGGAAATGTAATGAAAAATCAATTTATCCAAGACAAATTTCATTTTAAAGCAATGGCCCTGCCTTGTCAGTGGAATGACTTCTTGGCAACTACTAAAAAGTAGGCATAATTTGATTGAGGATCTTAGCAATGTTTTAAATAATCAGTGTTGATGGCACTTTCTGATATGTTTTCCTTTTATAATACCATTTTGATCAGACTTAATATATATTTTCAAGGTTTTCTTAAACTTTACTGATATTAAGGCTATTTTAAAAGATGCACACTTAACAAAGTAAAGCATATTTTTCTTCAAAATGTACTCAGATTTGTCCTCACTTTTTCAAAATCAAATCATTTAAATACTTCTATTAAACAGCACATACTGACACACATATTCTAGTTCCCAGATGAGAAAGGTCTCTCTCTCTCTCTCTCACACACACACAGACACACACACACACACACACACACATTTTAGATTAATGTGGATGATATCTGCATAGATTTTTGTTCTGGGGTTGATTTTAGATGAATTGTGAATTTGGTGCAATAACATCATATATTAGCAGAATATGCTCATTGGATGATGTATTTTTGTACTAAATGCACAATTATTATACATTTTCCTACATTAAGTAGTACATTAATTTAATTCTACTTTTCATAGCTTTGGGAATTTAGATGAAATGGGATATTAAACATCAATATCCAACAATTTTTGTTACAATAATGTAAATTGGATAATGCATTTAAAATACAGACTAATGTCTGGTACACACCAAGCACTCAATAAATACCAGCTATTGTTATAAGGGAAATGAATGAAAATAAGATTATCATTTTTATCTGTGAGGCTCATTTATTAAAGGATTAAATCCTATGATCTTAAACATGATTTATATACTTAAATGTATTTGGTTCTATCTCATCACAGCACAGTTTAATGGAAGCAAAAGATAACTGTGTAGTTTACCGAAAACTGGTGACCCAGTACTCTAAGTGATGAAAATCTCTATACACTAAAATCTGTTTGGTAAGGCTTTCCCCTAAGCTTCAGAATATCAAAACTTATACAATTCAACACATTTGATTCTGCTGATTCAGACAAATCAAAGAGATTCAACCACAGTCTCTAGCAACATCATGTCAAGGGAAAGGCTTCCAATCAAAACAGTGATAGAAATATTGCTACATACTGTCTTGTCAATTATTGTCTCTTTTGAAATTCAATTTCCCCTTAGTCTCTTCAAAAATAAGTCTGTATTTCTTTAGGTTATTTTTTTGCATTTTACTTTATCCGGTATGAAATAACACTCGGGTCTAACAAGTTACTTTTATGCTTGAAAAACTAATTTTTATTTTTAGAATATAAAATATCTCTATTTTCGAGTATTACATAATATGAGCACCTAATTTCCTGATATTCTCAGATTTTCTATCAGTTTTATTCTGAAGACATTTGTTTGTGTTTTTAAAATGCCATGAAATTTTTATAACTATGCTGTTATATATCTACATAGAATTTTCATTTCCTGTAACACCGTAATGTGAATAATTAAACCATGAAACATTTTTAAAGATTTATTGAAAAATCTGGCTTAAAATTTCAATTTTTATAGATGGAACATTATCACAAATTCCAAGATTTAAAGATATAAGAATGTATATACATTAAGAACTGATAAATCAGGAAAACACAAGACCAAACTTGTCATTTTTTGTACTGTGAAATATTTTTGATTCCAAGAGCACACAAATTAAGAGCAATATCTCTTAAAACAGACTGTGTGACTAATCCTGTCCCTTCATTTAGCTTTTTGATCTTGGGCAAGTTGTTTAATCTCTCTGAGCCTGTTTTCTCATTTGTAATATGAGGCAGCAATTGTATTAACCTTACAGAGTAGCTCTTAAGATTCTAAGGATATAAATATATGCACAGTACCTAGAAGGGAATAATATCTGTCCTAAAATGGGCTTTCAGAGATATTACTTATATAATTAAATCTTTAAACAGCAGTAAACTTGTGAATAAATAAAATCTTTTTTATATTTTCAATTTCATGTTTAAAAAATGAGACAGAGTAGAAAAATCATGCTGCATAGTGCTTAAGAACTAAGCTTCAGAGCCAGATAGATCTGTTTTTGAATTCGACCTTGTCACTTAACAAAGCTGTGTGACTTTGGCTCTGTTTATTGTGCTTCAACTCAACATTAAAATGGGTAAAAATTAGCCTCTAAAGGACCTGAATTGACATTTTCCAAAGAAGATATACAAACACTAACAGTACTTGAAAAAGTACTCAATATCACTACTCATCAGAAAAATACACATCAGCCAAACATACAACTATCAGAATTGATCAGTGAGAAGCTTTAAGATAATTGCCATAATTTCGGTCCATAAAAATTATTAAATAAGACAGAAAAGTAAAATAGATTATGGTTTATGATTTTGAAATCTAGAATATATTAATATCAGAAAAACAGACAGAAGAGGATACTCATGACCAAAACTGGAGGAGATGGGTGAGGGGCCTGAGAGGAAGTCCAAACCCAGGTTGAGCTCTTCAGACCTGATGAAAGGATAGAATTCTAAGACTTAGCTGCAAACTTAGTTTTATGATCCATTTTAGGGAAAGCTACAGAATCAGTAAAGTTCAGTGTTTTAAATGCTTCCTCTGGCGTGGGCAATATTTTGAGATTAATCTTCACTACTACAGGTCATAATGACAGCAGTCAGGTACTTAAGTCTGTGGGAGATCCTTAATTCCGTTAACATTTTTTTCAAAGGTATTGTGTTTAGCTTTTAGATAGAATGTAAAATCAGAGAAAATTGAAACTCAATTGCTTTTACAAAGCCACTTTCTAAATTTGTGGCAAACGAGCAATTTCTACTTTGCTATTAGACTACAGTATTTTTTTGGCGGGGTGAGGGGGGAACACACATACTTCAGCATAGAAAATTTAATAGTACCTTACATTTGAGTGTTGTATGGTCTTTCAATCATAGAAAAAATTAAATATTCACTAAACCAATATCTGCAGGATTTATGAGTTTAAAAATAGCCGTTAACAGTTTATAAAGAGGAAGTATTTAACACCGTGGTAAATTAAGGCACTGAGTATTTTTACAAAAAAAAATATGAATTTAGTCATTATCAGAAAAAATATCTCCTTAAGCAAAATGGAATTGTTAATCTTCATTTCAATAATACTATGATCTTTGTATTTTATGTTCTCAGAAATGTTTTCTCAAATGGTTCCAACAGAAAAGAGGTAAGCAGAATGACACATAAGAAACTAATGACTAAAAGCTCCATGACTGGTTGCCATGTTAAAGAAAATGTTTGGTATTATTAAAGGGTTGGTAGTATTTTCCCATAACACCTTTGGGATCTGGTGAAATGTTTTTTAAATTTTATTTTATTTTATTTTTTATTAAATTTATTGGGGTGACACAGGTTAGTGAAGTTATATAGGTTTCAAGTGTACAATTCAATAATATGTCACATGTATATTGCATTGTATTTTCATCGGTTAAATTTCCTTCTGTCACCATATATGTGACCCCCTTTACCTTTATCTACCTCCCCTCTCTCTCCCTTTTTCTCTGGTAACCACTAAATTGTTGTCTGTGTCTATGAGTTGTTTGTGATTATATTTGTAAGTAATGAATAATTTTTATTTTTTTTTAAATTTCTATTTGGAATAATTTTAGATTTATAGAAAAACTGCAGATCATACAGAGTTCCTATATACCTTTTATATATCTTCCCCTAATATTAGTATTTTACATAAATTTGTTTTAGGCATTTTATTGGTCACAACTAAGAAATTAACATTAGCATGATACTATTAACTAAACTATACTATTAACTAAACTATAGCCTTTATTGGATTTTATCAGTTTTTCTATTAATGCTCTTTTTTTCAATCCAGGATCGATTCAAGTACATACACCATAATGCATTTAGTCATCATATCTCCTAAGTCATCTCTAAATCTGTAACTTTCTCAGCTTTTCTTTGCTTTTCAGGGCCTTGACAGATTTCAAGAGTACTGGTTAGATATTTTGCAGTGAGTCTCTCAATTTGGATTTGTCTGCTCTTTCCTCATGTGACTGTGACTAGGTTTGGGGGTATAACATGCAGGTGAACTGCCTTTCTCATCTCATCATAGAAAGGGTCCATGATGACAGTCTGTATCACTGTCAATGTTAATCATGATCACTTGTCTAACACAGTTTGAGGTTTCTCTACTTTAAAGTTGCTGTGTTTCCATTTCTATATTCTATTTATTAGAAGCTAGACACTAAATCCAGCACACACTCAAGGAGAAAGGAATTAAATTCTAAACCTGGAGTAGAGAATATCTGCATACATTATTTAGAACTCTTCTATTAGTAAGATTTATCTCTTATCCCCCATTTATCTATCTATCTATCTATCTATCTATCTATCTATCTATCTATCTATCTATCCTTTCAACCATTTATTTCTATCAGTGTGGACTCAAGAATTTTATTATTTATTCTTCAGTTTAGAGTCCTATATAGTCGTTACTTATTTTGTTCCTCAAATTGTTTTATCTCTGGCTTTTGGGGATTCTTTTATATTGATTCTTGTGCCCTTTTGATATGCCTCTTTCTTTTAATTTTTCATTTACTTTGCTGCTTTGAGCACTTCCTTATTTTCTGGCACTAAAATAACACTCTAAGCTCGTCTTGTATATTTCTTGCCCCACCTTAGTATCAACTGTTTCTCCACGGAGCTCACATACCCATAAATCAAGATCTGGACTACTGGGATGCGAGGGATTCTGGGCCTGCTCAGTGGGCAGAGCAAGGAAATATGTGTATGTATACAAACCCCAACATAGACATACATCTATATTTATTTTTGTATCTATTTAGCCTATCTCCACTTCCATTGTCACATTGTTTTTCTCCCCTTTAATTTTCGTGCCTTCCTCTTAGGAAGATCCTTGTGACTATATTTAAGGATCACCCAGAACATCTAAAATAATATCCTCATCTCAAAATTCTTAACATAATCACATCTGCATAATCAAGGGTTGTAGAGATCAGAACATGGATATCTGGGATGTAGGAAGAGCATTATTCAGCCTACCAAATATGCTTCAGTCCTCCAATTAAATATCCAAGAATATTTTTATTCACATTAAATACGAATGAGGATTTAACTGGAGCTTTATTAGTGTATAATTGAAAATGACTGAAATATTGATAAAAAAAACTATATGTATTATAACTGCTGTAGACTCCTATTCACTCTGTACTGAGAGATGCCACAGTGTTATCAAATGGAAAAAAAATATTAAAGGCAATTCACACCAAAATTCAATTTTGGGGGGAAAAAGTATGTGTGTATTTGTGCATATTTGGAAAAATGTGAAAAAATATACATGTCAAACCATTAAGATCATTTACTCCTGGTGGGACAAATTCGAAGTGCAGAAAGCAGGAAGGAATTGTCAGTGTAGAGGATTTTAAGGTTTGACTTTATATTACTGAACTGCTTGACTTTTAAAATTACACATGCCTATTTTGTAATTAAAAAATATTGCCACCTGCCCCCTATAGAAAACACTGACAAAAAAAAACAATAACTTGTGTTCATAAAACAATGTTTTATTTAACATGGATAGGAATGGCCTTTACATTTTTTCAACCATTATTTTAAAAGAAAAAAAAAACAAATAAACCTTTTCCATCTTTTTTTTCTTATGGCTTAAAAGCACCACTTAATTTCCTGTAATGTTCTATAATAAGTGGTACTTAATATTGTGTAATATTATTGAAAGAGCTAAACATTTACATATAAACACACTCTGCTTTTTATTTTTCAAAAGAATACAGAATGAAAGGCCAAGGAATAATGTTTTGTGCAGTCAGTAGGTCACCAGGGAGGTCTCGACAGTGCTGAAGTCCTCGATACATAATGAAAAATGTTAACTCAGAAAGTCTCAGGTGCAGTCTCTGACCTTGTCTTGTTTTCATTTTCCATAAAGTATTTATCAAAGCTGCTGACAAGCCTCACTGATCAAATTACAATGATATGTTTTGAAATTTGATAGGCAATCCTTTAAGATAGCCCCAAGCTCATTCAGATGTCTCTTCTCTAGACATCCCTCCTTCTGGGTTGATGATGCTCTGCCCCACGGCACAGAGGTGTAAACAGACAGCAGGCTGAATTTAAGCCATCCCTCACCTTTTCAGTTAGAAATTTGTGTCCATTTCCTATATACCTTTTATATATCTTCCCCTAATATTAGTATTTTACATAAATTTGTTTTAGGCATTTTATTGGTCACAACTAAGAAATTAACATTAGCATGATACTATTAACTAAACTATACTATTAACTAAACTATAGCCTTTATTGGATTTTATCAGTTTTTCTATTAATGCTCTTTTTTTCAATCCAGGATCGATTCAAGTACATACACCATAATGCATTTAGTCATCATATCTCCTAAGTCATCTCTAAATCTGTAACTTTCTCAGCTTTTCTTTGCTTTTCAGGGCCTTGACAGATTTCAAGAGTACTGGTTAGATATTTTGCAGTGAGTCTCTCAATTTGGATTTGTCTGCTCTTTCCTCATGTGACTGTGACTAGGTTTGGGGGTATAACATGCAGGTGAACTGCCTTTCTCATCTCATCATAGAAAGGGTCCATGATGACAGTCTGTATCACTGTCAATGTTAATCATGATCACTTGTCTAACACAGTTTGAGGTTTCTCTACTTTAAAGTTGCTGTGTTTCCATTTCTATATTCTATTTATTAGAAGCTAGACACTAAATCCAGCCCACACTCAAGGAGAAAGGAATTAAATTCTAAACCTGGAGTAGAGAATATCTGCATACATTATTTAGAACTCTTCTATTAGTAAGATTTATCTCTTATCCCCCATTTATCTATCTATCTATCTATCTATCTATCTATCTATCTATCTATCTATCCTTTCAACCATTTATTTCTATCAGTGTGGACTCAAGAATTTTATTATTTATTCTTCAGTTTAGAGTCCTATATAGTCGTTACTTATTTTGTTCCTCAAATTGTTTTATCTCTGGCTTTTGGGGATTCTTTTATATTGATTCTTGTGCCCTTTTGATATGCCTCTTTCTTTTAATTTTTCATTTACTTTGCTGCTTTGAGCACTTCCTTATTTTCTGGCACTAAAATAACACTCTAAGCTCGTCTTGTATATTTCTTGCCCCACCTTAGTATCAACTGTTTCTCCACGGAGCTCACATACCCATAAATCAAGATCTGGACTACTGGGATGCGAGGGATTCTGGGCCTGCTCAGTGGGCAGAGCAAGGAAATATGTGTATGTATACAAACCCCAACATAGACATACATCTATATTTATTTTTGTATCTATTTAGCCTATCTCCACTTCCATTGTCACATTGTTTTTCTCCCCTTTAATTTTCGTGCCTTCCTCTTAGGAAGATCCTTGTGACTATATTTAAGGATCACCCAGAACATCTAAAATAATATCCTCATCTCAAAATTCTTAACATAATCACATCTGCATAATCAAGGGTTGTAGAGATCAGAACATGGATATCTGGGATGTAGGAAGAGCATTATTCAGCCTACCAAATATGCTTCAGTCCTCCAATTAAATATCCAAGAATATTTTTATTCACATTAAATACGAATGAGGATTTAACTGGAGCTTTATTAGTGTATAATTGAAAATGACTGAAATATTGATAAAAAAAACTATATGTATTATAACTGCTGTAGACTCCTATTCACTCTGTACTGAGAGATGCCACAGTGTTATCAAATGGAAAAAAAATATTAAAGGCAATTCACACCAAAATTCAATTTTGGGGGGAAAAAGTATGTGTGTATTTGTGCATATTTGGAAAAATGTGAAAAAATATACATGTCAAACCATTAAGATCATTTACTCCTGGTGGGACAAATTCGAAGTGCAGAAAGCAGGAAGGAATTGTCAGTGTAGAGGATTTTAAGGTTTGACTTTATATTACTGAACTGCTTGACTTTTAAAATTACACATGCCTATTTTGTAATTAAAAAATATTGCCACCTGCCCCCTATAGAAAACACTGACAAAAAAAAACAATAACTTGTGTTCATAAAACAATGTTTTATTTAACATGGATAGGAATGGCCTTTACATTTTTTCAACCATTATTTTAAAAGAAAAAAAAAACAAATAAACCTTTTCCATCTTTTTTTTCTTATGGCTTAAAAGCACCACTTAATTTCCTGTAATGTTCTATAATAAGTGGTACTTAATATTGTGTAATATTATTGAAAGAGCTAAACATTTACATATAAACACACTCTGCTTTTTATTTTTCAAAAGAATACAGAATGAAAGGCCAAGGAATAATGTTTTGTGCAGTCTGTAGGTCACCAGGGAGGTCTCGACAGTGCTGAAGTCCTCGATACATAATGAAAAATGTTAACTCAGAAAGTCTCAGGTGCAGTCTCTGACCTTGTCTTGTTTTCATTTTCCATAAAGTATTTATCAAAGCTGCTGACAAGCCTCACTGATCAAATTACAATGATATGTTTTGAAATTTGATAGGCAATCCTTTAAGATAGCCCCAAGCTCATTCAGATGTCTCTTCTCTAGACATCCCTCCTTCTGGGTTGATGATGCTCTGCCCCACGGCACAGAGGTGTAAACAGACAGCAGGCTGAATTTAAGCCATCCCTCACCTTTTCAGTTAGAAATTTGTGTCCATTTTGGTGGGCACAATTGTGTACACATATACTACCGTGAGGCCACATTTACCTCAGCTAACATCTATTTCCTTCCTTCCTCCATATGTATACTTAAATGGTACAAAAATACTTAAAAATATGCATGTAAAAATAATTCACTGTCCTCCCCTTATAATTCTCTCTTCTACAACCTCTGATCTTGGTGAATGATAATGGTCTTTACCCAGTTTTGTATGCTAAAAACCTAGGATTCATCTTTAACAAGGTTCATCCCTAACTCTTAATATTTTAATTTCCTTCATTTCTTTTTCTTTCCACTGCCCCAAGCTAACCCAAGCCAACATAATATTTTATTAATTATTAAGATAACTTCTGAACACACTCTTCACATATATTCTGGACTTTTATCAATCTTTTCTCCATAATATAGTATTATCTTTTCAATAGAAATCTGTAAGTGATTTTATTAACCACACCCATTCTTCTTTTCACATTATTCTCCATCCTTTACCTCAGGGAAAACTCGAACTAGTTTGATGTTCAGAAAAGTAGGTGTTTCCATTTTTGTTTATAGCTAATACCCAGTATAATATAAAATCAATGAGACAGAAATCTTGTTTGGCC
>NW_011888869.1:5252173-5255718 GCF_000151845.1 Pteropus vampyrus
ATTCTGGACTTTTATCAATCTTTTCTCCATAATATAGTATTATCTTTTCAATAGAAATCTGTAAGTGATTTTATTAACCACACCCATTCTTCTTTCCACATTATTCTCCATCCTTTACCTCAGGGAAAACTCGAACTAGTTTGGTGTTCAGAAAAGTAGGTGTTTCCATTTTTCCATGTTTGTTTTTGTTTATAGCTAATACCCAGTATAATATAAAATCAATGAGACAGAAATCTTGTTTGGCCGAGCAGTTCCATGACCAAAACCTCTGAGTGGTTTCTCCTCATTGTAACCTTTGTGTCCCACATGAAAGGGTCCCTAACTCCCTCTATCTCTGCAGCCTCAATGGGCAACATGATCTCCGTGCTTCAGGTACCTAGAACGTCCTTTGTTTCTCGACATCCCATGCTTTTACACGTTTGCTAGCTTTTTAAATTAATTAATTAATTAATTTGCAGGTCCCTCCTAACATCTTTGTCTAAAGCAAGAGACTGAAACGAGGTAGCTATATGATGTATCTAGATTTTTAAAGACATAGTTATAAAAACTAATAAACTATCAAATAAAACATTTAACTTCATAAAGACAAAACTTAAAAACATGTCTAAAATTATGATTGCTATTTCCCAAAATATCAAAGACTATTAAATTTATCATTGCACAAATTTTGGAGATCTACTGAAGGGAAATTAATATTTATATGAATAACTGTTCAGCGATTTTGCTAAAATGAAGGTCATAAAGTTTACAAAATATGACTTTCAAAAAATTTTCCCATCTAAACATCTCTTTTTCTTCAATAGAACACCTAACCTTGTTCAATAGTAATTACATTTCTTCAAAATTACCTATTAGAATTAAGACAGATTATAATAAAAATATTTTAAAATTAAATTAAAATTACTTTAAGCTGAATTTAAATACTCTTGATAAAGGAATCAAACCTTATTATTTATTTTATAAAAATTAAACAAATGCAAATCTATACTCAACTTCCTTTTAGTTGCCAAAATAAATTACTAATGTAAGACTTCACTCATATTTGATCTAAAGTTATAAATTTAAGAATGATTCGAATTGCTTAATATTGTAAAATATCCTTCAGCCACCCTTTGCAATCACTATGAATGCAATGCTAATTCATGAGTACTCCAGAACCATATGTTGGATTGTAAAAAGAAAGAAGAAAGTAGACTGTCAGCACTACTGGAAAAGGATAATTCTTTATGTAAGAATCTATTACATTCTTGCTATCTGAAAGGAAGAGTTTGACAAGTTAATAAATTTGTCTTTTCACTTACCTAAGAGCTTCCACCAATCAAATCTTTACTGCAGTACAAACCTATGTCTGTCTCTGACACTGGCAGCAGGAAAATCTACGAAACTTCACAGTATCCAGACACAGTCACTTTCTGGTACAAATTTACATAGGGAAATCATTTTGGACAAGTTTCCTAGGTCTGATCTATGTTAGTCATAAGGATGAGTATCTGGGGTTATAGGTGGCACTGGGTCAATACAAATTTCTGTATCTTGATTGACAGAAGTGTCTGCATATTCTTCATAAAATGTATTTGTTTGCATTTGCAATATGCAGACAGTCTGTTGTTCTGTACCAAAGGTCATAATGTCCTCTCCCTAGAAACATCCTGCCTGATAAATGCACACAGATCCTTCAGAACTCATTCAAATATTAATTTCTGAGGAATCCTTCCTCGAATTCCATATTAGGTCAGTTTGTTCAGTGTACCACTACAATAGGAAAACACCAAAATTACAGTTGCTTTACACAAATAAAATTTATATTTCAGTCTCCCAAGCTCTAATGCAAAGTAGACATTCTTCCTCTTGAATCACCATCATCTGGAAGCCATAGCTTCACAGTCACTGTAGAAGAAGGGAGAGAAAGATGGAGGAACCATGCTGACTCTTATTTACTCCACTCAGAAGTGATGTGCATTACTTCCACTCTCAATCCATTGGCCAAAAACAGTCTCATTCCTAACTCTAAATTATGCTACAATATGCAAAATGGCTCAATGACAATCACTAAGAATTAATTCAAGTAATGTCTTTCCTGTCACCAAGAATCCCTTTATTCTTTCCTTCCCACCCAAAGAACAGGCACTCCTTTCTCTGAGAGAAACCATTCAAAGTCCCTTCTTATCAATGCAATCCTAAACACTTAGGATTTATAAGTGATGCACTGTAGCATTTCCATCACCTCCAGAATTTTCTTCTTTCAGTCAAAAAAGGTATCAAAAAGCAAATTATTTCCCCTTCCCCACAAATATGGTCAAAATAAAATGGCAAAATATGGACTGGTAAACTGCAATAACCACTTTATTGGAGAGGAAAAAGGTGAAAGATACAGCACTCTCTTGTCCTAGCAGTTCTAAAATCTCATTGGGCAGGTATTAGGAAGACAAGCTACACGTGAACTGTTCATAATTCTTTAATTAGGATATGAATCTGTTTTCTGGAGTAACCCTTTAGTCTTTCCTTATCTGTTTCTTTTGTGGCTATACATAAATTGGGTTTGGGGGAATATGTCTTCCTGAGTGTTGTTCAGCTTTCACAGCCTATTTCATTCTGAAAAGTATAATGCTGAAATGATGTTTTTAGGCTGACAAGGGCAAAAATTGTTTTAAATTCACATTTGTAATTTCTTTGGCAATATGGTTCACTCAAAATTTTATAAGTTTTTGTCTCTTGCTTTCAGTCACTTCCATGTGCCATTAAATGCACTCAACTTATTTTCCTAAGAAAGTCTCACACATATCAGATCTGCTTACGCTGACTGGATTCATCATCAAAATAATTATAAGGGATACTAGAAAATGAAAGGAGCTTGGTGTATTATAGTGCATATACACATCAGCTATCCATACTGCTCTCTACAGTATGATTTCACATTCTAGTATTTTGGAGGCAGGATTTGTTTTCCTTCCAAAATACACTGAACTAATCTCACTCTTATCAACCTCTGCACTGCTGCCCGAGCCTCCAACAAATCATTCAGAAGCCAGGTGTCAATTTCCAGTTACATCCTTCAAAATTCCCTGGGCAAAGAATTTAGTAATTTCTCCTCAAGAATAAATGTATAGTTGCAAATTAAAAAAAAAATCTCAGCCTTGGAGATTTCATGTCCATTAGTAAAATCCCCATCTGATAATCAAGCCAAGCTCACAAAAAAGCAAACAAAAACAAATTTACACAGAGAAATATCTCAAGTAGCCTTCTTCACCTGTGAGTTTGGAAGTGAATTGAGTAGAGGTAGCTAAAAATGTTTTTTTAATAGATGGTTTGATTTTTTTCTGTTTGAAAAATATTTTAATTTATATATTGAACACATACATGTACATATATGTTTACATAAACCCGTTTTAAATTTTGTGCTTTTTAAAAATGTCTGTCTTTATGTTCTTTATTCTTTATCTCTATACACGTTTCCCTTTATACCCATAAACTCATATGAAAAACATATACATACTTGTGCATATGCATGTATTAATATCCATGTAAGAGTTTAGTTATTGTGTTAC
>NW_011888869.1:5256873-5325839 GCF_000151845.1 Pteropus vampyrus
GATGGACAAGTTCTGCTGGTAGTATTTCCAAAATCTATTAGTATCAGATTTGTTTGTTTGTTCGTTTGTTTGTAAATTGTTAGGTCACTTGAAGGGAAATATCCATTCAGATTTTGGAGATGATACATTTCAGCACAGCAACATAGAATAATAAATACTAAGAGAAAGATTTGTTTCAGGGTTTGTAGTCATGTTTTAAGCAGGAGTTAAGAATACAATGTACAAGCTCTATATCTGTGAAAGTTTGGCTACCAAGACCGGCTCCCAGGAAAAGTTGCCAAGTACTGTTATTGTTGAGAGAGGTACCTTAATATCTAGGTTTGGTAGAGGGAGTTTATATTTCTGGCCATTTGACTCATTGTTTTTTATTTTTTACCTAAAGAAAATCACTTACTGCTTGAATCCAATTATATAGAAAATCATCCTTCTTATTGCAATAAATTAATATCAGAGGAAGCTGGCTGTTATCCAAAGGAATACAAGTATAAACAATAATTACATTGGATGTATTTTTTAATCAAAAGACACAAAGGGATGACTACAAGTACCAAAAGCAAAATTAAGGACAGGAAACCACAGACAACATAAATAAGAAAGTTAAGTATCTGCTAATGATTCAGATCCTTATGAAAGTGAAGAGAAAAGAAAATAACTATGAAAGAAAAGAACTAATGTCATCGATTAAAACATGACAATCTGTTCCTCTCTAATCATCTGGAGCTTGTTTTCTGAATCTTGTATAGAAGTAGTCTCCTTTATGCAGAACATTTTCATCAATGTTGTTGGATAAAGAGTATGTCCCTCAAAATCTAACTGAACACCACGTAAGGTCCTGGCTTGAGTTTCTAGCTAAGATAGTTTTTCGTGATTTGAAGATGTCTTAAATTTCTTCAATTGTGAGACAGAGATCTAAGTCTCAATACCCTAGAGTTTTATTGTTGTTTAATTTTTGAAATATCTTTTTCTAACAATATCTTCTTCAATGAGGTTCAAGAGTACATATTCTGATGTTTTATCCAGAAGATGAAATCTCCTGAACCAAAATCACAATCATAAGAGTAGAATCATCTCTTGAGGCATAATGCAAATTTAATTTAGAACAATGTATTCAAAGATTACTCTGAGGGTAAAAGTACAATAAAAAGTGAGGACACTGAAAATCTTCAGGTTTTCTTGAATTATGTCACAAAACTTATTAGGGGGATTTAACATACTTGACAATGAAATTAGAATTTAGTAATCTAGAAATATATTTTTGGGTAGAAATATTTTGTAACCCATCTTTGAATATGAAAACAAGTATATTCTTGAGATGTGCACAATCACTAAAGTATCTTAAGTTAATTAAAATTTAAATAATGCCAAATAATCGTGTTATAATAATCTAAATTATTCTACCTTTCTTTTATATGGAGAAGGAGCAAAACTTTAGGTTACCTGTTGACTGTTCCAAGGAACCCCCAAAAAGTTACTTTACAGGCTTTTCCACAGTTTAATTTGTTTTGGAATTTTAAATCTGAATTAGTAAAGACAAAAATACCAAGAGAAGTTGCCAGAAGACACAAAAATTAGCAAAGTTATAGTACTTAAAAAAAAAGTTTTTATTTTGTAAATACAAAACAATATATAACAATGAATAGTAGAAACAATTATTTTTCAAAAATAGGGAAATTTTATCAAAATTATGCAACAGACTTAAGAGAATTAAGTATTGTGGTAATATACAGAAGCGCATTATCTGTACACAGAATAAATTTGGTCATTTTATAAAAAGAAAACACCAAATCTATTTTTGCCTTTTATGTGCCCTCCATATAATAATATTTGGTAAATTATTCATTGTCTCCTTCACAAATAACTCCATTAACACTGATTCTACAACACTTCTACACCATTCATTTTTTTCCTTTATAGTCACATTTCAGGAAATTTAAATGTACCTTCCTCATATCTCTTACATTTTTAATGTGATCTTAAATTTTCCTTCTATTGTCTTTTTAATTCTTTATAAATATTTTAAATGGCTTAATATAGAATGTGCAAATGACTGATAAAATTAAAGTTAACTTGACATTTTGAAATTAAATTATTAAATTTATCATATAAAATAAAACTGCATGCAAAAATTTATTTAGAAAATATAAACCATGGTTTAAATGGTTGGTTACATGTTTCTACTTCACAGAAATCATTTAAAATAATTATCTATTGATGGAAAGTTGATAAATGACATAAAAAAATAAAATGAAACTTACTGAATCCTAGAGAAGACGCTACAATGGTTGAAGAACACTGTGGTCTGTGTCCTAATCCCTATAACTTGTGAATATTTTACATTCCACGGCAAAGAGGTTGCCATTAAGTTAAACATCTTTAGTGGGGAGACAATCTTGGATTATCTAGGTAATCACATTGGCCCTTAAAAGTGGAGAACCTGTCCTGGCTGGAGTCAGTTGGAGATATGACTATGGAAGAATGGTCAATGAGATTCAACACTGCTAACTTTGAAGAAGGAGAAAGGGGCCAGGAGCAAGGAATGCAAACAACCTTTAAAAGGTAGAAAATGCACGGAAACACTTGCTTTCCTAACTATGATCAAATGACTAGAGGAAACAGTACATAGCTGACAGTCGAATTCTGTTGGGGAATTTCAATGTTCCACGCAATCGACAGAAAAAAGAGTCCTGGTTTACTATTTTTTTGGTAATATTTATATAGAAGTATATAGTGTGCATACAGAAAAAACAAAATCATGTTTATGCAATTCAGAACTTTTTGAAAAAATAAAAATACCTGTAGAATCTACATACAAATAAACATAATATGACCAGAATCCCAGAAGCATGCTTATAGTTCATTCCCGTCATCTACTGACCCCTACTCTCTGTCCCCAGGTATAGTAAATTTTCAATTAACTTAAAGGTATAAATATAAATTTGAATAAATTAAAGCATTAATTTATTTAATACGATATTTGCAGAATGAAAATTATCTAGGTTTATTAGGCTCAGGATATAAAATTGAGAAGGGTAGGGTCAGAAAGTTCTGTATTTAATTTATATTTGCTATTTACTAAGTATGATCATTTCTTACCAGTGGATAATTATAATTCACAGAGATTTCTGAAGAACACAGTATGGTAAAATATGTAAACTAAGTCACAAATAGCTACTCCATAACTTTCAGTGTTGGAAACATTATAGTTGATGTCAAGAAACTGTGGTATTTGGAAATAGCAAGCACTTAACACCTAATCTTCATTTTCTGGTACAATCACATGTTCATAATGTTTTCTTTCCTTTTTTTATCCTTAATTAAATTTGTTGTTTATATTCCATATCTGAGTGCACTAGTAAGAAATGTATAAAGAGTTATAAATTGTTCATGATTATAATGAGAATGTTACATGTCATGTAGTATGTTTATTATTGTGTAGTTGCATTTATCAGTTTCTATTTTAATTAAATTTAGGTGCTTTCTGCTACATTTTTAAATGTTGGGATTTTTCCTTATGAGCACAGGTAAAGCATTAATTTTAATGTTACTGTAATTTTCTGCATTACCAAGAAAATTAGAAATCTGTAACATAAATGTTTCCTCACCCAAAAGCTTCAAAGTAATTTGAAATTTTAATAAATATTGAAGAGTATTCTCACAGTGTCAATATTCAGTGCTATACTTTTTATTATCATAAATCTTGTGCCAAAGGAGCAGATTTTTAGAGATCACATAGTTGGCTTTTTAATTTTTTTAATGTGCACACAGAGAAATGGGCTGATAAATGTTCTCTGAGTAGCTATGGAGGCAAAGGCATATTGGACCAAATATTGCCACTAACATTTCTGAACATGCTAATTTTATGTTAGACAACTGGTTAGCAGATGGATAGCAGAAAGACAGATCTTAAAGATTACACATAAATATTGTTGTAAAATAGAATGGGTGAGGTTAAAGTATCAAACAGGAGTAATGAATACAGACTCAAAGGCTAAATTAATTTATGTATCCTATGAAATTCCTTTAATTATTTACTTTTTATTTCCAGCAGAAATCTTCCTGATTTATTATTTCTGTGCCCAAAAAGTCAATTAAATTTTAGTAACAAGATAGCATTGCTCACAGAGAAATGGCTTCACAATTAAATAGTATAATCACAGAGAAATGGATTAACAACTAAAATCCTGTGATTAATATCAAACAGGATTCTCCATAATTTTGCATTCAAATCAGTTTTTATATTTATGTTATTTTTCTAGACTTCTGAATCATAATATGATAAAAATGTTTATACACATATATATTCCATATATACCCCCCTTAATTATTTTTTAAAGCAGTGAAATTTCAGATTCTTAATACATTTAGTTACTTGTTTTCTTTTCATAACATCTTTTGCTTTTGATGAGTATCAACTGCCTATTGAATAAGTTGAGATTTTTAATTCAACAAATCTTTTTGAAGCATCAACACACAAATATTGTGCTTATGCTAGGTAAGTATCATCTACTGTGACTGACATTAAAAAACTGTATAGAAAAACTATTTAAGTAGAGAAGTAAATGTAAAATAACTATTCATTAATAGATAACATTAAGC
The DNA here is from genome assembly GCF_000151845.1 of Pteropus vampyrus. NCBI lineage: Eukaryota > Metazoa > Chordata > Mammalia > Chiroptera > Pteropodidae > Pteropus > Pteropus vampyrus. The sequence goes on from NW_011888869.1 coordinate 5,261,470, forward strand.
TTATTTATCATGAAGATAAATTCATTATAGTATGCATGTAACTTTTAAATGGAAAAATTATTTTTTCAATAAAAAGATCAAGAAGGAAGAAATATAAAGGTTTTTATAATTTTCTTAACTAATCACTTCGAAAATGAAGAATGTGAAATAATGGTGCAGAATGATGTGGTTAAGAGTTTGTATGTTTAGGAGATTAGAGTCTAAGTGTATGTGTATGTATGTGTGGCGGGGGGGGCGGGGTAAGGATCGTCTGCAGCCAGAACGCCTGGGTTGGAGTCTTTTTGGATTCCCAAATGAAAAATGGCAATAATATGATATTTCTGAAGATTATAAAAATAATCTGAAGGGATGAAAAATTTACTTTTATTACTACCACAACACAAGGAAGACAGCCTGTGAAGAAACTGCATCTAAGCAATAAACTGGGGGAAAAAAAGAGAGAAAGGATATATAGGCTTTGTTGTGAATTAGGGGGGAAGGTTTGAGACATTCTGAGAATTTGAGGAGAGGCAATAGAAATTCTGAGACTGAAGACCTAAGTGCAATTTTAAGAAATGTTAACAAAGCGGTCTTTTAATTTATGAGAGCAAGAGCAAAACGATGCCTAGATTTTTCTCTTGAGAAAAGTTATACATGCTTATTCATCAATAAAAGCTTTATCTTGGGAACAAGTGGAATTCTATAGCTGAAATAATTGGGGTCTGGGAGAAACATTATAATAACAGTGAAATGCAATATAGTTTAAGAAAATACAGTTTGAGGAAATAAGTTAAATGTAAAGATCTTGGGAAATATCTAGTACATAGAAGATGCTCAACAAATAATACTAGTTCTATAAATTTGTGCTATATCTTTTCAATTTTCCATTAGAGATTATGCACTTAAAATTTTGACTATGTCTGCGTAATAAGGAATAAAATTTTAAAAATTAAAAAGGTACACAGTGGCATAATACAGCATACTCTGTTTTGTTTTGTGTTTGTTTATGTATAAACAATCTTGTTAATCATATCTGGACTTAGTTTTCTCTTTGACAGTTCACAGCAATAATAACCAAAACCTAGAATGACCACATGTCCATCAGTTGAAAACTGGATAATAATGAAAAACTAAATCAGTATCCAAACATATTGTTTCCCAACCTCAGCAGCTTTCCTGTTGTAATCCAAAACTGGTTCCCTTACAAGGAAGGCAGAGAGGGGCCAAAGAAAGAGGCAGACCACTACAGAGTGGGAGGTAACTGGTTAAATAAGCAAAAGAACTTACATTCGAGTGTTGACTTGGGTGGCCACAAGGTGGGTAGATCTCCACATGACCCTGCCAGAACCTTAAAGCTTATATAGAAGCCTTAATTTGGCTGTCAGGTATACCATCTAGATGGTATACCCGATCTAGATGATCTCAAAAGCACATCATTATCTCAAGGCTGTGCCCCTGGGTGCCTGCTAGCACAGGGAAGACAAGCAGAGCACACATTCCAAGGACAGGGGAGGGGATGAGGAACCTCTGATTACATGAGTCCAGGTTGAAGGTCAATCTGAAGTCATGTCCTCTCAATGACCTCCTCCAATATCATGAACAAATGGTGAAATAAAATTCATGCAATGGAATACTTAGAGTAATGAGAATGCATAGGAGGCTACGGATGGAACTCACAAACATAATGCTGAGCAAAAGAAGCCAGGCACAAAACAATATACACTATAAATTGCATTTAGAGAAAATTCACACACAGGCATATTTAGTTTAGTATATTCAAAGTGAGGATTGTGGTTACCTTGCTGAGGGACAGTGATTGAGTGGTAGCAGGGGGTAGGCCTCCAGTGATATATTTCTTGGTCTAGGTGCTAATGGAACATGTGTTCATTTTGTGAAAATTCAATGAGCTATAATTAGTAATTTATGCATGCATTTTTTTATAAGTGTGCATTGTAATTCTAACAAAAAAGTATTTTAAAGTATCACATTCATATTGCCATAGGTTGGAGACTTCTATAAACCTTCTGAGATACTGTAATATGAAATAAAAGAACTTACTTTAGAAAAAATTTTAAGCTGTATTAATTTCTTTTATTCACAGGAAAAGGAATTTAAATTTATTTAAAAAATTATAATTGCCTCAGTATGTTAATGACCAAGACAAGAATTCAAAAATGTTTCTAGTCTAGGTTCACCATTTAAACCCTACCAAAAAAGTGTCGATATCTTTGAGAAGAAGAGGGCAGGTAAAATAGAAATGTTCTTCAATTCACTAATATATTTTAGGTGGCTTCTAAGTTCACTGAAAATAATCTCTCTCAATTTCAATTGTGAACAAGGGCAACGTATCAGAATTCCAGGATGGTTCAATATCTTGGGCAACAATAGGTTGAATACACAAAAATTCAATAAAGGAGACACAATTGTTAACATTATACTGTTGTTCACAAATCTATGTCATATTAGCATAATACTGTTTGGAAGAACTTGCTAAAGAAGAGGTCTAAAATGTCTTTCTACAAGGCCCTGAATATCTCATCACCAAGACAAACAGTTACTAACATATACTTGTCCACCATGGAGTTTATAACATCCTGTGTGTATACTTAGTTTTCAAGATTCCCTGAATTCTTTGTACAGATGGCTTTTACTTATTATGGCTTTTACTTACTATGTTACCGGGCATAAAGAAGATAAAATTAAACTGACTCTAACAAAACTGCATTTTAAAACTTTAAAAATTATTATTAAAAATATTATTTAAAAAGTCCTATCAACTGGTAACACCTTGCTCCATCACAATATATAAGCAAAAATTATCAATAAATCAAGTCAAAATCTAATGTACAATTTTTATTAGCATCAAGAAATATTACTTTTGCTATATCCATCCATGAGCTTCTCATTTACCTGCTTATGTTATTGAGAGTTTCATATTTGAAGATTATTTTACAATGCTGCTATTATTTCCCATTATGAGTTAGAACATGTGAATATATTGGTACAACTACTAACTCTTTTGAAAAGGAAGGGCAATTTTCTGGACCTCGGCACTCTTAGAAAATATGTTGAGAGTACGATATTATTTGATCGTATTAAAGATGGGGATCTAAGAACATGTATGCATAAAACTGCTAAACAAACTCCCTTAAAAAATCCTTGAGAAAAATTCATTCAAGCACATGATCAACATGTAGAAATCTAAATAACAATTTTTGTCCTATGATAACAATTTTGGAAATCAAAAACGATATAAAAATCTAGAAAAATAAACTTAACCACTTAGAAGACTCTAGTCATCTACTAAGAATTTAAGGGAAGAGTTAAGAACATCCTTCATTTATAAAAAGATAGGCTGTATCATTAAAATCAGACTAAAAGGAGTAAAATTGACAGTCGCGCAGAGAACACAAGCTTATGTTGAGGCAATTCTTCAGGCCTGGCTCCTGAATGGGAGTAAATATTGAATTAATTTTCAACTATAACCAAGGAGAAGGGCCACATCAAAGTTTTAGTGGGCTTTATTAAGTAAGAACTGGATTGATACAACTCCTGGGAAGGCTAAAGTAGGGCTTTAGGAGCAGCCTTGAACCTCTCCTAGAGTAAAACATTCTTTTATTCATTCTTTCACAGAGAGAACTGCTGCTCCCAAAATTGTATAGACATACAGAGAATTACCACTTACCTGAGCAGAAACTCATGAACAGAAACCTCTAGAAGAACCAGTACCCATTAGGGAAACCTAAACTGTAAATAATGGATCACCGAATGTGCAGTGTAGACAAGCTTGAGGGTTAAAAACTCCAGGGATCCCAGTCTTAGGGAGAGCCACACTCTTTTTTTGTGTTACTTCTAGAAGCTCTACTAAATTATCACAGTAAGGGTAGAGAAAAATCCCCTCATGCTTCCAGTAGAGTGAGGGGGAAAGTAGCCATTTTGAAATATGGCCAGAGCATTTTATTCTTCTTAACAAGACCTGCACTCATCAGAAACTATTTTACCCAACTCATTCCTCTCTACCCCTCCACATGGAAGAAGGGATATATCTGGAGCAGAGACTCACAAGTGGAAACGACAAGAACCTGTGTCATGGTAGGAAACCTAAATTGTAATCTACGAGTTGCTGGAGGCTTAGTGTAGACAAGCTGGAGGGTTAAAAACCCCAGAAGGACCCAGTTGGGTGTGGGGTAGGGGGGAGCAGATGGGAAATACTGTGGGATTTACTCCTAGGCGCTCAGTTTCCCACATTATACATGGGTAGAAAATCCCTTCACACCTCCTACAAGGGCAGGGCGGGGACATTTTGAAATACACCGGAGCATTTTGTTCTTAACAGGGACTGTCCTCGCGGGAAACTAGTTCACCGAAACCTAACCCACTTGGGTATTATCAAAGCAATAACTGAAGGAGAAAGAAAGTAACAAAGGAAATATCTGAAACAATTCACTGCGAATTTCATTTTCAAACTCCCCAAAACCAAAAATAAACAAGAAATCCTGAGAGATGCCAGAGGGGAAAAAATAAAATTAAAAAAATAAAACTTACCTATTGTTGAAATAACGTTCTAGGCCGAAGTTGGAACGCTTCTGCCTGGGTGCCGCATCAGCAATTGGGAACTCGGGAAAGTTTTGATTTCCTTTAACTGCTCCGTTTGACCGGAAGCAGCCTATCCAGCCAGCCAATCACACACGCCAAGCCAGCTGGGCGCTATTCTTACTTCCTGTTTCCTCCCCACCCCAAACGGGTTGGCTCTGTAACCCCGCGCCAATTACATAGTTTCTTTTCGGCTCTTCCGTAATCTTTATTCTCTATTCTATAAAAGTCTTCTGCCTTCTCCCTGCCTAATTTAGCTATTCTCAGAAAAGAGACTGTGTGCTTCATGAAATATTAAATGAAATTTGTGTCACCTAAATTGTTTTCTTTAAGCATTTTTAAGTTTTTGATGAGGAGGAATGGGATTCCAGTCTGATTTCTAACAGCTGGGGACTAGGCATAGCTGAGATGAGGTGCCTTCCTATCCCTTTAAATTCCCTGTCTCCATCTGGGCAGTGGGTAAGTCACTCTCAGATTTGAGCTTAGCTCCCTTGCCTGCAACTCTCCGATTCAAACAAACTTAATTTAAAAATAAATATGTATTGATCCCAGAAAGGTTCTGGGGGCCTGCATAGGTTCCAGGGTTTGTTAAAATTTCCAGAAAGGTTCTGGGCTCCTGGGATAGTTTTATTAAGAGTCCGAAACAGATGGCAACCATTTAAGAATCTCACAAAACTAAAAGTTAAGTCCACAGCATAAATCACTTGGGGACTTGGGAAAATAAATTCAGACAAGAATTCAAACTGTTTTGATCATCAAAATCAAAATCTAAGTAGGCACAATCTGGACTATTAAAAGCCATCAGAGTGTCTGTCACTATAAAGAAATCTCATGAAAGAAACAGTATTGCTAATAAGGATCTTATCTTGAAAGCAAAAGCCGCAAATTTGAGGGGCACAGTTTGAGCACTTAGAAGTTGTTAGAAAACTCACCACTTAACTCTAAGGCTCCTGTGCTTAGATAAGTTGGTAATGGAACAGGTTAGAATGACACTAGATCTCCTGCTAACCTTAAGGAAACTTCCATGTGAAGAGGTACACTGTAAGACACCACTAAACCCCTAACCTAGTGGCACATCCTTTAGGTATTAATTTGGCTCTGAGAGACCCAAGTCTTTGCTAAAGAAATAGGGTCCTTAATTTTCAAAGAATTGTATGTGATACACTTACTTATTTTATTTCTAAGAATTGTGGTCCTGGAAGCTTTACATGTGTACAAAATTGTCAAATTTTACTAAGACAACCTAGAATTACAATGGTCATTATGGGGAATGTTCCAATTAAACATGATTGTTCATTAGCTTCTTGTAATGAGTTTTTCAATGAAGCTATTTTGGAATCTTGAACCCTTTCGGAGTCTTCTATGTGATTTAAAATAGGTTTCCTATTCTGTTTGCCTGAAGTGATATCTTGTCTGTTTAGATTTGACTTCCCTGATGATTAGTTATGTTGAGCATCTTCTCATGTACTTGTCGGTCATTTGTTTGGCTTGTTTGGGAAAAAAAATGTGTATTCAGAGTCTGCTCATTTTTAATTGGATTGCTTGTTTTTTAATACTGAGTTGTAACAGTTCTTTATATGATTTTGGATATGAACCCCTTATCGGATGTATGATTTGCAAATATATTCTCCCATTAGGTGGGTTTCTTTTTCATTTTGTTGATGATTTCCTTTACTGTGTAGGAGCTTTTTAGTTTGATGTAGTTCCACTTGCTTATGTTTGCTTTTGCTGCCTCTGCTTTTGGAGTCAGAATGGGCCTATACTGGACGATACTGGCATGCTGATTGTGTACTTCCAGCTTTCAGAACTGTGAGAAATAAATTTCTGTTGTTTACATGCTATTCAGTTCATGGTATTTTTTTTATAGCAACCCAGAATGAACTAAGACACCTCCTTTTACTCTACTCCCATGAAAAAAGGTGTGTGTGTGTGTGTGTGTGTGTGTGTGTGTGTGTGTGTGTATATTTATTTATTTATGCAAAATCAAGACCACTGTCTCTTTTACATTTTTTAGGGATGAGCCCTAGCAAATGGGCAGACACTTTATTCTCTTCTCTGGCTTTTTTCTCCAGATTTCTCTTTCGTTATCATGAGGATGATATTCACTCATTCATTCAATAATATCAATTGAGCATTTTTTTATGTGCTAGGAACCATGGTAGGCATTAGAGATCTTTATTTCCTGTTAGGTGGCCAGTGGTGTGGGGAAAGTGGCAAAATTGGCATTTGATCCTGCAGTGGTCCTGAGCTTCAGGTACTATCGAAATAGGCATGTGTTTTCCATATTTGTCAAATCCACCTGGCCAGAAGACTATCTTGAAGTAGTTGGCTAATAAAGTATGTCTTTTCTCTATATTGATCTGCTTTCCTTGGGAATCTCGGAGGTTACTGAAAATAAAATCACAGACATTAATTGTCAGCAACTCCCATGTAAAAACAGATCTGACCAATCCATCATCCAAGCATAAGTTACCATTCGAAAACAGTTTTGTTAGCTTTTTGTTTTGCCTTTAACAGCATTAATAGAAGAGTGCCCTCGATCCTATCTCAGACACCATTTAGAGAATTAGTTCTCTCTAATAGACAAACATATCTATTCTGAAATAGCATTTGCAACGAGTGCTAAAAATAAAACTAACTAGCAGAAATTGACAGTTATAGCCCAAAAGAGTTAGTGTTTCAGTGGTTTCACCATTCCTTGTTAAATATTTAAAATGACATTTTGATAATAAATTCTTCAAATCAAAGCAAATGGTGGGTTCCCAGCTTCTGTTTTATTTTGGATCTTGCATTATTAAAAATGTATACAGGCAATAAGAAGCTGGTAAGCCTAGAATATGCAGAACTTTGCTAAAGTTTTGTGATATGATCATTTTAATAGAATGGATATGCAGTTCCAGCTTCTAGGACCTCACTGTGTGCCCTAGCTTTTATTCTCTGTATAATACTTAGTTTTAAAAGGAAATAAAATAATTGTTAAATGAATAAATATATATAAGTACATGAAATAGAAAGGAAAATGCAATTAACTGTGGTCAAACAGCCTGGGATGAACACATTTTTCTGTCAATTATTCTTATCTAGCGCTCTATCATAATAAGGAAACTAGATTGCCTTTATAGTCAAGAATTCTCCTAATTCAACTGGTTTGTTTGAGTTTTATTAGGGTTTTGATAAGAACAATAGCTGGCAACACTAAAGGGTTCATTATCAAGAAGAGATACAAGGCAGTTTATTAAATAAGCAAGAGTTTGGATTGAAGGATTTTTTTTTTTTTTTCTACATAGAACTGCGGGTGTTTGCTATAATTTTCTAGATGGAACATTTTAAACAAGGCTCCTGGACATTATTACTACTAGCTTATTCAGAGTCATGAGACTCATAGGAAAGCAATAGTTAAACTTGGGTTTATAGGAAAATGTAAAGCCCCATGTGAACGAAGAAAGTTGAATTGCATGGCATACCATCTATTTCTAGGGATAAAGTCTTACTTTGGCTCAGATGTAAAATGACTGACTATCTTTTTTATACAACCAGAAAATATGAAATATGGAAATATCTGTTTCTCCTTTCTCATATCTTTAATTGATTAAATTGTCTCATATAGAAAAACAATAATTTAAAATTATTATCATACCTGGATATAGTCAGCAATTTTCCAGTTAAAAATCCTGTGACAACTAGCTGATTTGCCTCTTCCGTTGGCTGTACAAAGTGTTTTAATCTATTCTGTGCTCTGTCATAGACATGAAGTAATAAATAATTATTAAAGCTAAGCAAAGATTAGTTGATATCTATATGTGTATTTCGCTATCGCTAACCATGTAAATCTCACCTATGTGACATTTTTAAAATGCATTAAATAGTCTTCCTAGGCATTAAACATTGCTAGAGCAATTTAATTCTAAGTTGAGTATCATCATAATGCCATTACACATTTAGCACTCTCTCACTGAGATTGACAAAATAACTCAACAATTTTTGTTTTGCATCAGTGTCTGTTCTCTTTCTTTTTTTCATAATTTTACTATTAATATCATCTTTTGGTTTTATCTAATATGAATTCTTTGCTAGAAATTCTTATTTGGTGAGAATTAAAAACTTCCAAAACATCTTACTATCATCTGTTCCTCTGTTAATTGCTATGAGTGAAAGGTGCCAATAGATAGAAAAACAAGACCCCTGACTCATGTCTTATCTACAGGAAGGATTGGATTAATAAAGTAAGAGAAAATACTTTTACCTGATTTAACTAATATGTAAGTTGTCAACTGTCTGCAAAATTTAACACTAATGCTTCTGTCAGTTTCAGGAGGTCTGGAGTTAAAAAGAAGAGTTAGTTCAGTCAATACTTAAAATCTTTTCTACACCTTGAAGTCTTATTAATATTTTTTCAGATGATTCTTAATGTTATTCTAAAGCAGGATTAATATGTCTTCATAATTCTAATCTAGGAAGTGTTCATGGATTTAAAATGATTGTAAAAAGTTTAATTTGTTTCTCTTTAATAAATTCTTTAAAGAACTTAAATACAAAGATGCTGTGGAGGAATTTTTAAAAATAACATATGGTATTCCCCTTGAATATCTTATAGTAAAGCTGACATATAACGTGTTACTAAAGATAGATAGATAGGTAGATAGATGACAGATGGAAAGAAAAAAGAAAGAAAGAAAGAAAGAAAGAAAGAAAGAAAGAAAGAAAGAAAGAAAGAAAGAAAGAAAGAAAGAAAGAAAGAAAGAAAGAAAGAAAGAAAGAAAGAAAGAAAGAGAAAGGAAGAAAGAAAGAAAGGAAGAAAGGAAGAAAGGAAGAAAGGAAGGAAGAAAGAGAAAGGAAGGAAGGAAGGAAGGAAGGAAGGAAGGAAGGAAGGAAGGAAGGAAGGAAGAAAGTTATATGTAGATATGTAGGGAGATATGAAAAATATTACATAATAATGTACAAGCAGTTGCATTATAATATAATAAATATCACATAATCATTTAAATGGTGTAGAAAGAAAGAAAAGCAGAGATGAAATTTAAATGAGAATTCTTCTTAGATCTGTAGCCAGGTTTTTGAATTCTAAACTGATAAAAATTATTTTGAAAAATACCATGAGAAAAACAGCCAAATTTTAAAAAATTTGAAAGTACAGATAAGATATCATTATAGGCAAATTCTATTAGAGTGTATTTTATTGATAGAAATAGTGATTTAAAGGTGCTAACGGCTATTGACTTTTTAATTCTTGTTATTCTAGTGCAAGAGTTGCCAAATGCAGATCTGAGAAATGCACATGGCAATGTGTTCAACCCAGTCTGAGTTTAGTGCAACAATAGAGAGCGAATAAAAGGTGAAAATAAAAAGTTCGGTTGAGAAGTAGTTGAACTTCAAATCAAGTTCAGTCAAGTTTAATGTGACCCCTTCGATTCCTACATAGAGGGAATTCATGTTAATAAAAAAGCAAACATAGATGGAATGGATCAATGGTGCAGAAACCATGTGCTAGTTATCATTAACCACAGAGTATGGTTTACTTGTTACTGTCTACCTTTACACTTGTTTTCTTAAACTCAATTATTAATAGTGTCCACTTTCATTCCTAAAAGCAGCCTGGTTTAGTAAATAAAGTATATGGCCACTCTGGGAAATTGCAAAGATAGTGGTTAATTTAGTTTCCAAAATAAATTAACAATCCGTGAAAAATAGGAGGCTGGAATCATGCTTAGTACTTAACCCCAGGCACTGTGAGAAGGCCACCTCAATTGTGAAAGAAGCTCAGGTGAAAAAATGCAGATACAGCTTAGAGACCAGAAACAAAATAACGCATCTAATGAGATCAGGGCACAGCTCTGAGTTATCCCCATGCTGGAACGTAGGAATAAAAGTCAGGGTAACCAAGTACAAACCACAAAATTGCAAAACTGAAAATAAATTCTCTCCAACAAAATGAGCCTGTAAATCAAAATCCCACAAGTAATCTAATGTAGAACCATAACAAAATAGAATCCATTACAAAACTTTTGATTAAGATTGAATCACCTCTTTTGTGGGTTAAGAATGGTGTTGTTTCTACATGATCATCCTAGAGATCCATCAGTAATATCAGGCAGAAAATCCATGGTTGAGTGGATCTAGGAAATTATATGAATTCAGCACACCATCCTTTTACTTTCAACTTTATTATAGCTTAATACTTAGGTAGATCTCATAAGCAAAATAGATTTATGTATTAGTCATTTATTTCATGTAATAAATTTCTATGAAAATTTTCAGCTTAAAACAATAAACATTTATTATCTTAACGTAGTAGAGATCCAGATAGAGTATAGCTGATGCTTGTGCCTCAAGGTCTCTCCTAACTCGACAGTCTAGCTGTTGGTTGGGGCTATGTATGGTCTTATCAGAAAGATTGAGTGGTGGGAGGATCCACTTCCAAACTCACTCACGTTTGTTGGCAGGGTTAAGTTCACCAAGTATGGAACATTTCCAAGTATTATTGTTTCAAATATTTTTTCTGTTCCTTTGCTTGTCTTTCTAGAATTCTAATTATTGTTTGATATTGTCCCATAGCCACTAAACTAGGCTTTGTTCAATTTTAAAACTCTTCTTTCTGTTTTCCCCGTTGGATAATTTCTATTTCTCAATTTTATTGATTTTCTTCTGTCACCTCAATATTGTTCTTAACTCCGTCTGGTATTTTTTATATTCCTCATACAGCACTATTCACGCATTTCTACATAGTTTTTTTTTTTTTTTAGGTTCTATTTCTCTATTTTTTTAGTTTCTCTTTTGTTCTGTTTGTTTATTTTTGTTTTCTCCATTATTTGTTTCTCATAGAATTTAGTTTGAGAAGTTTCTGCATCCCACTTCCCTTGTTGGGTGGGACCCAGGCCTGGCAAGCTTGGTTGGATTATGTCTCCCTAAGAACACATTGAAGGCATTCCTCACTGTGGTTTTGTGTTTTTCGATTTCTAGAATTTTCTTTTGGTTATGTCTTAGAGTTTCGATCTCTTATGACTGCTTCAACTTTCTGTGTAACATCAACAGTGAGGATGCTGGAGGAGGTCTTGCAAGTTTGAGAAGAGAAGAGGTGTGAAATTGTCATTGTGTGGCATCTGAGAATAAATTGACTGGGAAAGTATAGTATATTTGAAAGACAGCATTAGGACCACTTGAAGCTTATGTTCATTAATAAATAAATATTTTATTATTTACTTTATATCTCCCCTTTATAAAACTCTGTGAAGGCAGAAAGAGTATTCTGTCTTGTTTACTAGTGTATAGTCACTGTTCAGCATAAAGTAATGAATGTGTAAATATTGAATAAATGAATGGAACAATCAATAAGGACGTTATAAGCCACAATATAAAATGTTATGCAACCATTTAAAAGAATGTTAATATAAGCTCACAATATAATATAACAGAAACACTTAAAGTTGAAGAAGAAAATTATATTCCATTCTAAATCAGAAAATGTACTGACAAACATATGCATAATCATACTTATGTATAAAAAAGTGGTGTATACTGATACAGATCAAATTGTTAAGAATGAGCAATCCTAAAGATGGCTGAGGGAGTATCATGAGATTTTCTTTTTAATATATAGTTCTGTATAGTTTGAAGATATTTACATTAAGTATTATTAAGTATTCTTAAGTTGCACTAGTGAATCTCTGAGTAAGACCTGTGCTAAACCCTTCCTGCTACACCTGTCACTCTATTTAGACAAATCGAAGAGTGAATCTTGCCGTTACAGACAGTGTCTCTGTTCACATTTGGAAATCTTGCTCAGCTTTTTCTGTTTTCTGGACAAATAAGATTCCATTTTTAAAAGACTCAATCACTTCAACCAGAATGTTTTAAAAATAAAACTTCATCATCCCTAAGGAGAGGTAGTTTCAGAATAAAAATATCTGAGTTTGCATTTAATGACTAGAAATATATGTCTCCTGTGTCTCTATCATTAGTTCATGATAAGCCAAACACAGGCAAATGAAACAGAATCATTTCAAATTTGGGACAACATCAAGAAAGACTAAATAAATTGGTTAATACTACATAAAAACATTAAATAAGCCTTTTCAAACTTCTAAAGCTTATCATTAAGTATCCCTGACTGTGGACAGACCAAATACACAATTGAACACACTGAGATTAAATACACAATTGCTCTCTTTTTAAGCAATAATAGCTGCATCAAAATCAGCAGGACGTTATAGCACAGGACCAAATGGAGAACAAATCCAGCCAGGTATCAAGTATAATAAAAAGAAAAGAATTTGTTGCCATAGCACGGTTTGATTCCTGAAAGGATGACTTACAAACAGTTGTAAATAGTGCCTCTTCCCCATTTTTTTTGAAGAATAAAAATCTGTAAGGTCGACATGTCCCCCTTGGCAACCAAGGAAAAAGATGAGGGAAAAAACTGGTTGGAAAGAAAACGTGACTTTTTAAATAGAAGGACTACCTTTAAAACATATGACTAGAAAGCTATAGTAAGCAATAAAACCACTAGAAAAATTCTCATGCTAATTATTTTCACATCTTTTTGTTAATATTAAGTAAAGAAGTGTCATCAATATATACAAAACTTTATTATTAGTTCATCTTCAAAGCTATTTTATCCCAATTAAGTTCTACTGTAACAAAAATAGAAACAATACCCATAGTGAACATTGATTTCAACAAAAATTGTGTAGCACAGTGCTGTCAGACTCAATAAATACTTGTTGAATGGAAAACAATATTATATATGTATTATGTGTTGTTTTTCATGTTAAATACAAGCTTAAGACCCTTTTCCTATTATTTAAAAGCACCCCTTCAAGTAAAGAAAACATTACAATGGCTACTATGGTGTGCCTCACAGATACACATAAGCACTTACACCCCACCTAGAAACACCACATTCACAACTCAGCCTCACCCTTAAAATTACCAGTGGTTGAAGAATGTTGCCTGGCCCCAAATTATACAACTTCTCATAGACTGAGGGTATCCATGACTTGTCATTGTCCCTATTCGAAGACTTAACCCTCTTGTTTTAAGACTGTGAAGAGCCATCTCAGCTCCTGAGGCTTCAGTTTGTTTGTTTCTAGATTTGATTTTTAGAGCAGTTTTAGAAACCCAACAGAATTGACTGGAAAGTACTGAGTTCCCATGTACCCCCTACCCCACACATGCACAGCCTCCTACGTTATCAGCCTCCCCTACTCAGTGGTACATTTGTCATGATTGAAGAACCTACATAGATACATCACTATCATCTAAATTTGTAGTTTCCATTAGGAGTCACTCTTGGTGGTGTACATTCTATGTGATTAGGCACATATCCTTTATTATAGTAGCGGACAGTGTACTTTCACTGCCCTAAAAATCCTCTATCCTCCTTTTCTTCAACCCTCCCAACACCCTGACAGCCCACTGATCTTTTTACTGTCTCTACAGTTTTGCCTTTTCCAGAATGTTGTGTAGTTGAAATCATATAGAACAGAGCCTTTAAAGGTTGGTATCTTTTACTTAGTAACATACATTTAAGTTTCTCCATATGTTTTCATGATTTGATAGCTCATTTCTTTTTAATACTGAATAATTTTCCATTGTTTGGATGTACCGGGGTTTATCCATTCACTATCGAAGGATATCTTGATTGCTTCCAAATTTTAGCAATTACGAATACAGCTGCTATAAATATCCATGGGCAGATTTTTGTGTAGATGTAAATTTTCAAGTCTTTTGGGTAAATACTGAGTCTGATTGCTGGATTGTATAATAAGAACATGTTTAGTTTTGTAAGAAACCTCCAAACTGTCTTCAGGAGTTGCCAGACCATTTTGCATCCCCACCAGCAATGAATGAGAGTTCTTTTTGCTCTACATCCTCTCCAGCATTGGGTGTTGTCAGTGTTTCAGATTATGGCCATGTAATAGGTGTTTTGAGACCTACTTAATGCCCCTTCCATAAGACAGGCCTCTCCAGGTTTTAACTTACCAGATCACTAACCGTCTATCCAGCAATTCCTCAGTTACAGTTTGAGTGTTCCTCCCAGTACTGACTCTAGCAGCAGGCTCCTGTTCCCGGGCTTCTGTTCCAAATAAACTGTGATTCTCTCTATTTACCTTTCTGTCCAATTTTTGTGGTAGCAGGTTTTCCTCTGACCTCAATTTTCTGAAAGAGCCAAGAAGAATTGTTGATTTTCCATTTGTTCAGTTTTTTTTCTTCTAAAAACAGGAATGATGGCTTCTCATCTCTTTACGTGTCAGACCAGAAACCCAAATCCTCCATATTTCTTTTAAAAAAAATTACAAAAGCATTAAAAATTTCCAGGATACTCTTTTTTGATCCTTCTCTATCTAGCCTTGGGTGTTTCTCATAGATATGAGTAGTTTTATACATTCATTGTATATGTATATACTCAAATAAAATATATATACTAAGTTTTTGCACATTTAAAGACTTTATATAAACATTTATATTGTGCATGAGATACAAATTTTACTCTATAATATCTTTTATAGTTTGCTCATATAAATACATGTGGCTCTAATTTTCTTCCGTATAAGCCACATCAAGGGTTATGAAGCTCTGAAATTTTACGCTACTTGCAAGCTTACCAATCAGCCTGCCAAAGTTTCATAGTTGCTGAAAACAAAAGACTCTGGAGTCAGAAACAAAGGGTGTCATTATTCTCAGCAGTGGCGGAGGTTAGACTCTCTATCTTATTCTCTTGTGCCTGTTTTCTAAGCCCCAATACTTACAGTGCAATTCAAAGAGGTCCAGGTGACTCCTGCTGCACATGCAGTTGCTTGTGTTCTAGGAGAGGAACATTGAACTTAGGGGAACATCAGTGTTTTCTAATGAACAGTGAGCATGCCTGAACTTTGTTCTGGAGGGAGACACCATCTCTATCTTCTAAGACTGTTCACACAAAAAATCCTTGAAAAATTAATGTTAAACCAAGGCAGTGTCTTTTCTCAGAAACATGCAGAAATATGAGAAGCCCAAGGAGTACTGTCTCTCTGGTGTCATTGTTTGCATGACATAAATTTGAATCATTGAAGCTACTGCTAATTTTATTAGGAATTTATTACTTTTTATTATTTTATATAGAATGCTACAACTAGTAATTATGTGCAAATCTTGAATGTCCTTATACATATTCCTTTACTATGTAGATCTACATCCTCAGTATGATCTAGGCTAATCTATTGTTGTTGCGTGGATACATAAAAATACCATTGTATTGTTATTCTGTTTTTTTAAGATGTTGAACTTATACCTGTCACCTTTGTCGATCTCTTATATCTATTATGTGTCAGTGGATATTTTCAACTACCATATTTCTGTGCAACAGTTTTTTAACAGTGTGTATTTTGGAAAATGGAGCAATAAATAATCTTATGTTGAGATTTTGCTATTGAAGTCAATCTTCTGGAGGGAGGGAGAGAGAGAGAGAGAGACAGAGACAGAGACAGACACAGACAGAGAGAATTTACATCTATATGTTGGTGTCACATTACCCACAGAGAGAAGGCTCTCATTTGAGGTTCAATAGAAAAGAAAAGCTCTACTCTTTTACTAAGTAGCCATTTATAGAACTTTAATCAAGGAAAAAGAAAATAAAGCAAAGCACTAGAACAACAAAGAGCCATTATTTACTTTACCTCAGATTCCCAAACACATTGGCAAAGATAAAAACAACTTTCCTGCTGGTGCTATTATCTATGGTAGCAAATCCTTTCCTCCACACAATGAGGATCAACAAGACAATCTGTTTCACAGGTGGCACAAAAAATAAAAAATGAGAAGGTGAAAACTTTAAGCAAAAGAATAAGAAAATATACAGGTGGGCTAGACAATCACAGTCAACAAAAGGACCAAAGGAATGATTTGGTTCTTTCTTGTATTTGTTCCAACTTTGCCAGTTTTTTCTCTATTTTCTTTGATTTCCTATAGAGATGAGACGTTCACACAAAATGATCCTATTCTAAGCCACACAGAAACAAAACAGATATGAAAAGAAAGAAACAAAAAGAAAAAAATTAATTTAAAGTTCTGATAATGGGAAGCCAAAGAAATTCCTTTTCTTTTGCTTGTATGATTCTTAGAATGCTAGTAATTTTGCTAAACATGCTTTTCTTCTGATTGCTTTTAGGAAATGGCCTGTACTTAATGTTCTATTCCAAGCTCTGAATGATGAAATTTTGTAGACTAAAATATTCTGGGGAGAGCTAAGTGCTGTTTTACAGCAAAACACTGATTTTTATCTGAGTAGTCTTTTTTTAATTATAAAGTTATAATTGTTGAGAAAAAATTCAAAACTGACTGTAAAGCACACAGAAAATTTTAAACATTTCCTGTGATTCCACTACCCAGAGTAAAAGCCACTATTACTATTTCAGATCAGTGTATGTGTGTGTGTGTGTGTGTGTGTGTGTGCATGTAAATATATCCATAGATTATATAGTATACTTTTATAACAAATTTCTACTTGGAGGCATTTATATTGTTAAATTTTTTAAATGATTTAAAATTATTATGTAAACACAACTTTAAATATAAATCTAAAATATGCTCAACTTCTTCCTGAAAAATATCAATAATTGGAATTGTTTGGGTGTATAGATATAGATAAATTTATATATATATATTTTTTTGGCGAGGCGACCTTGGTTGCCCTCACAGATTACAAGGACCTTGTCATTTTACAATCCCTTATTTTTCATTTTTTACGCCTACAGCACCTGGTCTTCCTAGGTGGTCTCCCATCCAAGTAGTAACCAGGCCCGACCCTGCTTAGCTTCCAAGATCCGAAGGGATCGGGCTTGTTCAGGGTGGCATGGCTGTAGACTAAATTTATAATTTTTGATGGAGCAAATTGAAGGACAGAATTTTCCAATTCATTTTATGTTATAGTGAAGAAAATAAGTGGGATTATCAAACATAGAGGATATAGACATCTTGGATATTGGGTAATAATCAGATATCGTCGTTTAAATCTTTTCATTTACTTTCATCGATGAATTAGAAAAAAATACCTTTTTTTTAGAAAAAAAATATCTTGATATGTGTTTTCCTTTGGCATTTTAATATAAGAAAGAAAGAGAAACTAGAACGTGTGAGATTGAAAGGCCCCTCTTTTTATTTTTACTTAACATTAAAGGAAAGAAAGCATGCATTCTCATAATGCTTTATACTATGTAAACAGCTAAACCGAAGGCCTTAACCTGAGCTTTAAAATGTGCTTTAAATTACCTATAATACATCATTAACACAATAGATCTTTATGTCTCTGATGGAGAGTCATTGCTTTAAATACTTTCTTATGGTTTTATAAGAATCCTAATTCTACTTCTGAAGCTTTGAAAATTAACCTTTTGACCACACCTAATGGCTCTTCCAAGTATATCTTAGGTTAGTCAATTCTTGCACTTATCCGACTGAATACATGCACTTAGCAATGCTACACGCTAGCTCCAGTCATGCCCTCCAAAAGCCTAAATTCTCTAAATAATGGGATTAATCACAGGCAGAATGCATCCACAAGTGGAACAATAAGGCCTACAGAAATTTCTCTGTCACCAATTTACCTCCATTGCTTACAAAGTGCAGAAGAAAATGCCCATAATTTTATCAGTCAGGTCTGGGGTTTGAACATCGGCATCATCCCTCACTACGCTGTAATCTTTGAACCACTAATTATCACCAGTGAGTCTCAACTTCCACAGCTTAAAAAAATGGAGATAATTTATCCCCGAAGATGTGCATGTGACATGTGCTTAACATATGAGTTACTGCTCATTGAGTATGATTTCCCTAAAATTGTCAGGTATAAATTACCTCATTTGATTCTTAAAACAATCTTGTGAGATAGCTATGCCTACTCTTACTATAATTAAAATTTCATTGTATGGATGAGGAAATTGAGGCTCAAAGGTAAAATGACTTACTCAAGGGATCTAAGTTATTAGACAAAAAGCCATGCTTGAAATTTAGCTATATGATCTCAGATTCTATATACTTTTCACTATAACGTGAAAAAATACCTTTGGAAAGCACATTTAATTGTTTCAGTTATAATAAATTGATGAATATCATGTCAAATTATTATACTGAAGACATGCTGAGAGTAAAGTTTCCCCATGGTTAATCACAGATGCTATTGTGCCAGGCTAGAGGCTTGATACATGGAGAGGCTTCTGGAACAGAGGTTTTTACAGAAACCACCATGAGGAACCACTTTTAATTATTACGTCTTTCCCTTTCCTGCTGTCCCACTTTGCAATTAGTTTCACTGGATACATGTCCTTTCCCTTTAGACAGATCTATCTCTGGCCATTGGGCAAAAAATAGACAGCACAAAGAGCTAATTCTGTTTTAGCTAAAAATAATCCTTAATTCCAAGTTCTTACTCTTGATTAGTTCTGAGTATATGTGATTGGGTAAACTTAAGCATAACAAGTGTTCATGTATAACAATAAATTAGTGTAAATGACCTGGTGGTTAAAGAGAAACAGAGATGAGTAAAGTAAGTTCAATGGCATGAGGCATGGATAACCTGCTCCATACAAAGTTAAACAAGGGTCGCATATTTGAAAGTCTAATGCTTTTATTTTTTTTAACCATGCCGTAGAACTAAATAAAGTAAAATGTTCACAGACATTTAGGATTAAGTATAAAGGCACTCAGTTAAGATATTATCAAGTCAAGAAATGTCTGCTCAAAATAGGTGTTTACAAAAACAATACTTGGGTTTATCGTTGTGAAAAATGCCAAAGTGGCGATCTTTTAAAAGTCAAATATTTTCAGTAGGCATCTTTCATTATTATTGCAAAAGAACTAGATTTAATCTTATGGTAAAACAGTGAGTACAGAGTCTGAAATGTCTTCAATTTTATCCTTGACAGGAGTTAGTTGCACAGCCATCTCACCTAAACTTCCTGTCTCAATTTTTGTCACCTAAAAGTGGAAATTATACATACTATCACACATATGCATAATTATTTATAAGCTTTAGACCTCACTGGTGTTTATAGATCATTGTCCCTAACATTTTTACTGCTCCTCCATAGTCTAATTTTCCCCTGTAAACAATTTAAATACTAAAAACTCTCTCATATTATTCCTGAAACCCTTGCCTTCGGTTCTCTGTCTCATACCGTCAGCTCTAGCAGTGTTTAAAATTTAATTTCCTTCCAGCCCATGCCTACACCTATGCAACCAAATATAATTGGAAAAAAATACACAAACTTGCTGACTACTCTAAATGCAGGACCTCTAATGTTGAAACCACTATTAATATTGTCCAATAATTATACTTCAAGCCACTAGACCACTCGCTCTCCCCTATTATGGATGATGATTTTATATGTCTCTCTTCTCAAACCTCTAAAACCTCCAGCCCCAACTTTG
Organism: Pteropus vampyrus; assembly: GCF_000151845.1. NCBI lineage: Eukaryota > Metazoa > Chordata > Mammalia > Chiroptera > Pteropodidae > Pteropus > Pteropus vampyrus. The sequence goes on from NW_011888869.1 coordinate 5,281,441, forward strand.
CTCATAGAGACTTAGCATTCATTTTTCACTGAACAAATACAAAAAAATCAGAGATACTCAAAAACTTCTATCACTATATCTACATACTTACTTATTTTTTTTTTTTTTCCTATTTACTCTTAAATCTACTGCGGTCAGATATTGCCACTGAACTGACTCTTGCAAAATCACGAATGATCTTTCTCCACATTGATAAATGAAAGACTCATCCTCAATTTACTTAAACTTTCATTTACATTTATATATTTGGCAATTTCCTCTTTCTTGAAATATTATTTTTCACTTTGATTCCAGGAAATATATTCTTCCAATTGTTTCTACTACAAGATCTCTCCTTCTCTGGCTCTTTTATTTATATTTTTTCTCATCCCCCAGATTGCTTATATTTTTTCTCATCCCCCATACTTCTTAACACCAAAGTGCCCCAAAGCTCAGTCCTCAAACTTCTGTCTTTTTTTATTTTCTGTTCTGTAGTATCTCATCTTCCCCTAAAACATTAAATGCCATTTATATGCTAATGACTTGCCAAATTATATTTCCACAGAACTCCAAACAAGCATATCTATTTTATTTCAAAGTAACTACTTACATGACTAATTGACATCTCAGTCTAACACATTCAAAAATAACCCCCTTATTATTCTCCCCAAAATCTGTACTTCCTGCAGATTTCACTCTCTTAGTTCATGTCTAAACATAATCTTACAGTTGCTCTTGTCAGAAGTTTAAGAGTCATCCTTGATTAATCTCCATCACTCGCACTCCATCCAATCTAGGAGCCGATCCTACCAGGTTTTCTTTCAAAACATATCATTACCTCCACTTACACCACCATATCCAAGCCATCATCCCTTTTCCCTTAGATTATTACATAACTATTAAACTCATCTTCAGACTCAACTATAGTTTAAATCAGATCTTGTCACTTTACTGTTCCAACTCCGCCCCCCATAAAGGAAAATAAATCTCTTAGAGTGGTCTACATTATTTGGCTCTTTATAAACCTTTACATAAGCCTATAAATAAAGACCTATAAGATTAAGACTCTAACTTCAGGTTCTCTGAACTTGCTATTCTCATTGCCAAGTATGCTATTCAACTAGAGATCTATACTCCTACTTTGACATCTTACTTATTATTGCAAGTTCATAGAGGCTTTTCCTGATCAACGTATTTAAAATTGCAACCATCCCCACATTCCTTATCTCCCTCCCCTGCTTTATTTTCCCCCATTATACCTGTCAGTATATGATATAAAATGTATTTTACTTATTATATTACTTATTGTTAGTCTTCTCATTAGAATGTAAGCAGATAATGTACTAGTACAGACAAATTTTTCTGTTTGATTCATTAAAGATATTATCAGTGTCTGGAACAGGATTTAACACATACTAGGTGTTCAAAATAGCCATTGAAATAATGACAAATGAAATACATGAAAGCACTTTGAAAAGCATAAAGCTCTATAAAAATGTCGATACTATTACAATGTTAATTAACTTGGTCAAATATTCTCCCTTTTCAGTCTGACATCGATCTTATAAATATCCAAATGTATTAGTAAAAGCATTTTCTATGTTTCAGGAACTAAGCTAAATGTGACTACAACTCTAAAGCAGGTGAAAGTGAGAAAGAATCACATGGTTAAAAACATATGAAGAAATACAATGTTACAGTTCGTATACTTTTTAAAAAGCATTTTAAAAATAATGGTATACCTGTGGAAAGTAAATATATACACCAGTTTTAGCCAAAGTGACTGCCATCTCCAGTTCTGTGGTTTTCTTCCAAAAAATATTTTAGTCTTTTTGACTTAAGGTTTGCATGCAAAGATTCTTAGTATCGACGGATGATTAACAGAGAGCTTGTTTTTACTTCTTCAATGACATAATAAACAAAATCATTAATGTCTAATATTCCAATTAAAATTCTAATTACAGTCATATAATTAAATTTTTATAATTTTTATGAAATTTATATAACTAATTGACAATTTGTGGAGAACAATTAGTAAATGTATTTTATTTTGAGAACAAGCTAATCTAGAAATGTCATGCATTTTGAATATAAATATAATGACATATTAGGTCTAGTAAAGTTATGTAAGTTTTAAATACCTATAACAATTTAATACCTGTAATGATTTAAAGTAATTTTTATAATTTTTGTAATAAACATGAATATTATATTTCATTTCAAATAAGGTAAGATGGAAATAGAGTTCTTTTTTAATTAACCAACTTTATTTTGACATAATTTATATACCATAAAATTCACCCATTCCATGATTTTTTATATATTAACAGAATCGTGCATCCATTCCACAATTTTAGAACATTTTCATTATCCCCAAAAGAAACTCTGCATTCATTAGCCATCACCCTGTCTCTCTATTCTTCGCACCCATGGATACCACTGGTGTAGTTTTTGTCTCTGTAGATTTGCCTTCTCTGGACATCTCACATTAATTAAATCATACATTATGTGGTCCTTTGGCTTTATTTTTTAAGAACTACTTTATTGAGGTATGATTGACTTATATATTTAATGTATATAATTTGATAAGTTTGGGTACAGGTATATGTTAATGAAACCATCATTAACACAAAGGCTATGAAATTATAATCAAGCTCAAGGATATAAACATCTCTATTATCTCCCAAAGTTTTATTCACCTTCTATATCATTATTATTATTTGATGTAATAACATTTAACATAAGATCCACTGTAGCTCCTTAGAAGATTTTAAATATGCTATATAGCATTCTTAGCTATAGGCCCTGTGCTATATTGTAGATCTCCATAACTTATTTATTGTGCATAAATGAAAGTTTGTACCCTACAACCATCACCTTCCAATTTCTCTCTCCCCACAGTGCTGGGCAACCACCATTTTACTCTGCTTCTAGGAGTTTGATTATTTTAGACTGCACATACAAGTCTTTCTATGTCGGGCTTATGTCAGCATAATGCCTTCCAGGTCTATCCATTTTGTCACAAATGGTAAGATTTTTTGCTTTTCTCAGACTGAATAATATTTCATTGTGTATATACACTGCATTTCTTTATCCATTTATCTGCCAATAGACACTTAAGTTGTTTCCATATCTTGGCTATTGTAAATAATGCTGCAATGAACATGAAGGTATATATCTTTTCAAGATCTCAATTTCAATCCCTTTGGATATATACCCAGAAGCGGAATTGCTGGATCATATGATAATTCTATTTTAATTTTTTTCAGGAACCTCCATATAGTTTTTTGTGATGGCTATACAACTTGACATTCCCACCAATGGTGTACCAAGGTTCCCTTTTCTTTACATTTACACCCTAGCCAACATTTGGTATCTTTCATTTAAAAAAAGAAAAATCATAACTGGTGTGAAGTAATCTCATTGTGCTATTGAGTTACATTTCTCTGATGATTAGTGATGTTGAGTAATTTTTCATATATCTCACGGCTATTTGAATATCTTCTTTGGAGATAATGTCTATTCAAGTCTTTTGCCCATTTTTAAAATTAAGTTATTTGTTTCTTTGCTATTGAGTTATGAGTTACTTATACATTTTACATATTGACCACTTATCAGATACATAGTTGGAAAGTATTTTCTCTAGTTCTATAGGTAGCTTTTTCATTTTGTTGATTGCTTTCCTTGTTATGGAGAAGCTTTTTAGTTTGATGTAGTCCCACTTGTTTATCTCTGCTTTTGTTGCCTGAACTTGTGGTGTCATATCCAAAAAATCATTGCCAAAATCAGTGTCAAGGAGCTTTTTTTTGGTTCTATTACTTTTGTTCCTGTCTCTGATCTGTTAATTGATACACTCAATAGATTTTACACAGGGAAAAAAATTACATTTAAAAATTTCTAGATCAGAAGGCAGATCTAGAGAAGCCAAGTTAAAACCTTGGTCTAGAACCAAAGGATCTCTATAATTGACCATTTTTTTAAAAAACCTCAGGGATACAGGCAAAAATATGCTTTATAATTCACAGAAAAGACATTAAATAAATAATGACCCATGATGGCTAAGAACCACAAAGATAACTGTCCAAAATCTGTCCAATTGATAAATGATATTTTTACTAAAATTAATTTAAAAATACCTGCACACGATTCAGGTCTAATCCAGAGATAGCTTAACAGAAAGATCAGGAATTGAGGCTGATAGAAAAGGTACATGTTGATGTTGTCAAATTCTAAAGGCATTCAGAATCTGGCATTAGGCTTTCAGCAAGTTAAAAATACTTTAGCTATACCTTTGCAAAAAAATAAAAGGATGGATTGAAAAATGCTCAGACAGATAATATGCCTCTCATATTATCTATTAGGACAGAAAAGCTGAATAACAAGATTTATTTTATTGTACTATAAAAATTGCTGGTTTTGGCCAGGATAATAGAAAATAATTGACACTAGTGTCTTAATGCTAAATTGAAAGAATTTCCCTGTTATTTTAATGTTGTAATAATGAACTCTAAGAATGCCCTTTCCCTATAGCACACAGATGGTAGATTGTATCTCACAAGGTTTTTCTTTCTAAATATCCAAAATAAATACTAAATAATGTCATTATCATTATGCAAAATCAGAATAATGTGAAGATTCAGGTACAGCAACATAGTACTTACAAAAGCTTTTACTAAGCCAACTTTCATCTCTATCACATGAAAACAAAATCAATTCTGCTTAAGATAACATAAACGATGCTATAATTGAGGCAATCTTTACAATACAGCTTGTGCAGTGACAGAAGAAAATGCAAGCCATTTTTATTTTGTTAGAAAATGGCTCAAAGGCAAAGAGATTCTAGCCCTTGGAGACTTGTAATAACCTATAATGAGGGCAACAGCCATCATACGAGAAATATAACAGATGGCAGTATGGCTGCCTCATTCAGATACAGGTTACAAAACAGATGACTATAGGACTTTAGTATTTAGAATAAATGGGGGAGGTGGCTCATAGACCAAGAGATAAATCTAAAACTAATATAACACTGAGAAAATATAAAAATTATTATTAATCTTTTACATTAATATATTACTCTACTTGAGATTAGAATTCATTTAAATTCAAGTTGAATTTAAATACATTAAAAATGCTGGGTAGATTTATAAATAGAAAATAATTTTCCATTGTGAAGAGGCTTGAATAGATCTCTTTCTATAGCTTACCAAAAAGTATAAAAATTGGATGAAATATAAAAACAGAATTTTGGTTAGATTGCAAAGCAACCAGACAGCTAAGACATGAGTTGAGTGGGAAGCAAGATTGGTAGGAAATGAAAACTCATTTGTGTGAGACTCATGTTTACTGTCACTTTTTCCCTCTGGTGCATTTGCCATTACTTGTCTCAGGCTCTAGAAGCTCAATTGAAACTGTGGCTCAGAATTTTTAGCAGCCTTGCTAATATGGAGGCAAGGATTGAAATTTAGGACTCCCAAGTAGGACTTAGACAAAATCTAGAAAAGCGGCATCACCAGAAAAGTTACCTGGACATTTAGACCAGGTTTGTCCTCAAGGTATTTGATAAATCTTAAATTGATCTACTCAAAAGGAGAAGGAATGCAGTAGAAATATGCTGCTTAGAAGTTAAAGAAATAGCCTGGGCTTTTGGCCATTTCACAGACTCAGGAAGACACACAAGCACACACAAATGAAGTTTAAGACATTCAAGAAAGTGGGTGTATTAGTCAGTGTTCACCAGAGTAACAGAGCCAATAGAAAAAGAGAGAGAGACAGAGACAGAGAGAGAAATAAAGGGATATATTAAAAGATATTGGCTCATACAGTTTAGATAGATGATAGATAGATAGATAGATAGATAGATAGATAGATAGATAGATAGATAGATAGATAGATAGATGGATGCAGCTATCAAGAGATATATTAAAAGGTATTGGCTTATACAGTTATGGAGTCTATTTAGTCTCCTGATCTGGGGTCTGCAAGCTGGAGACCCAGGAGAGCCGGAGACATAATTTGGAGCCTTAGGAGCCAGAGAGCCAATGGTATAGATCCAAGTCTGGATCTGAAGGCCTGAGAACCAGAGGCACTGAGGACAGGAGAAAATCGGTATCTCACTCAACAGCATATGTTGCAATACTACTCACCAATTTAAAAAATGAACTACTGATCAAGTAACAATATGAAGGAAGCTCAAAACTGTTAAACTGAGAGATAGATGCCAGACACAAAGGATACATATGATAAGATTCCATATGAAACTCTAGAAAGGACAAAATAATCTTTAGTGAGAGAAAGCAGACAAGTAGTTGCCTGAGGATAAATGTGTGTATAGATGATGGGGAGGGCCATACAGGAAATTTGAGGGTGATAGGTTTTGTGTATTGATTTTTCTTGTGGTACACAGGTACATAAATTCTTCAAATCTCATCTAAATCTACACTTAAATGCAGTTGATTTTGTTAAATGTAATTTATACCTCAATAAAGTTGATATTTAAAATGTATATAAATATAATATAAATTACACATATGTATAAATGTATGAATAAAGAATTATAAAAACTATTTTTAAATAATAAGGCTTATAGAGTAATAGCAAATTTTAAAAAGCTTCAGATTCAACTTACTTGAAATCCTCTGCTTTGCTAGAAAAGCAGTCTATTTAGTACACTGTTGGTTTATATCTTTTAATTCTTACTTGTTCTGCATACAAACAAAAAGGAACAATGCTAAGATTTCTATCAGCTTAAGCCAATAATGGTAAAATATCAACGGAGAGAAAACATGTAGTTGTAATAAATATTACTACCGATAATAACCTGAAGGGAAGGGAAGATGTGTAGTTCCGATAACAGCCAGCTGGGTCGTTTAGCTTTTGAGCCTATCAACCACAAAGAAATGTTCATTTCCCAAGGAGACCTACAAATCAAGATGGATTGACAGCTTTCTTTTTTAAAGTGGCACACGTTCAAAGCTGCCCCTCTGAGGGCACGATAAATAAGCAACATCATCACACCACAGTTCAATTCAACTTTTTCCTGCTAGGCAGAATGAAGCATACATAATTTCAGCTTGTTCACTAAAATCCCTTTAAATAGAATTCCCCCTTGTACCAAATAATTTAAAATCAACTCACCAGTGGTACATGCCAAATGTCAATCAACAACAAACAAATCTAATAAAATATTCTCACAAGCATCAAAGCTTTACTCCAAATAATACTTAATGTCAAATGTTTTCTTCATATTGGATTTTCTTTTAAATCTTTCAAGTTAACTTAAACCCTTGGCATCACCTAACAGTGAGAGATACACCTGTTTTCTGTAAACAAAGTCCAATTGATAGATGGGAAATTCACCCAGTTCATAGTAAGATGCCTCCTTGAATTTAGTAGTGTGTGTATCCAATGCATGTGAAATCTCAGGGGAAGGAGAATGAATTCTAGGCAGGTAAAAAATGAGGACAGTTATAAATTAAAATGACTGTAGGTAGGTAAATAAAAGTATATAAGGGGAGGTTTTCTGCCAGGTATTATTTATGCTGTTCCTTTTATTCAAGTCAACATGTCATTACAAAGACTGAAATGGGGAGCAAATGAAGTATATGAAAAGAGAGAATTTTGATTCAACCTGATAAATTTAAAAAAATGTATCCCATTCAGTTAGTGGAACTAGAAGGAAACGCTGTTCCTCTCTCAAGTAGAAAACATACCACTTCTGATCTTTGTTATCAACTTCAAATAATTTTTTATTATAAGAGCTACAGGAGCAATGGAAATCTTATGACCAGAAATGCATTGGTCCAACCTCTGTGCAATGAAGGGCCAGGATATAACAAGAATGTAACATCGCAGAAACTGCCAGCTCAGTGTTCATAGTTAGAGGGAGCCTCTTGCTCCTCGCCTGAGATCATCAGGGAATCTGAGCCCAAGTTTTGCAGTCACAGCTGCATTACAACACAGGTTACTACCAGGATTTGCCATGTCAGCCATCATAGTTGGAAAAGGACAAATTCTCCCCTAGCACAATCAGGGGGTGAATTCCAAGCCTTATGTTTGGTTACTATCGATTGCTTTAAGCTCTCCACCGTCACTGGCTTTTAGGAGCATTGGAGAGGAAGGAATTTTCTTCTGGGAGGCCAGTTTGCAAAGGATCAATTTTGTACATGTTACCCCTTACCCTTTAGTCTCATAGCTAATATGGCAATATCACCCATCCTTCAAATAATTCAAATCGATTTTTTTAATATCAAGGTAACACAATAGTACAATGATAATTTTGAAATGTATTTTAAACATGTCATATATAAATATAAAATAAAGTTGAATCAATTTTGTATGATGAATCATATTTGGTAGATATTAACTTTAAATGCCACATAATGTATTAAGGAATGATTTATGTGTTTTTCCCCCATTCAAGCAAGCTAAATAAGTAGGAGTAGCAATGAGAAATGGGCTTCTGAGATCTGAGACTGAGTAGACAATCTGGAATCTGAATTCTAGAGCGGGAAGTTAAGGAAGCGTTAATAAAACCTTGAAGTCTGTGGACATATAGAAAGATTAACTCCTAAATGAAGTTTTTTTTTACAACAGACAATAGCCAATAGGCCAAAGAACAGGTGGGAGTTTGTCAAATTAAGCTCTCCACCATAGCTGTCTTGAATGAATGCCAGAGGCTATATAACACAAGAAGTGCCAGTCTTTTATGAGATGTCTGTGGCAGGACCTGCTGGCTCAGAAAGTGGCATAAATAGTATTCGTAGATTAGAAAAGAAACATATAAGTAGTGGTTTTAACATGTTGCATTCACAGACCTCATTCAATAATCCCAGGAAAGCTCTGGGCCATTCTGTACCTGCTCTACCCTCAAAACGCACATAGATCCATAATGGTATGAGCTTTTGCAAAATTAATTATTGCCTTGCCTTTTTGCTTCACTCCATTTATCAGAAAAAAAAAAGCAGTATAAATGAAATTGTAATTATTTTTTCACTTAATTTCTTGGTTTTCTGAGTTTGGGGCTTCTATTGGTTTGTTTTTTAAAAGGAGATTAAGATAAATTTTCTTAGAGGGGGAGAAAAAAGAGGCTTCCATATTTTGAATTAAGAGAAGAGTCTATTATAATCTCATGGAAAGAGTTAGGGTCCCAGAGACCTTGGTGACTAAACCCTGAGGTAACAGGTCTACTGATGGGGGCAAATGCACTTATACTTGAGGCCTGAAATTAAAGCCTATTGGGGCAAGTGACTCTAAAATTTGGCAAATGGTGCTGTCCACACAGCCTTGGAAATGAATATTTCCTCAGAGACTATGAAAAATTGATAAGACATCTTTGACCATTTTTCCTGACTTCCATTATCTGCAAGGTTCTTGAACAATAAAAAAGGAGAAGGGCATGTGATGAATATTATGGTTTATAGTTCAACATATATGCAACCTCCTTTGACTGTGCCTTCCTGTACTGAACCCTGGGGAGGCTAAAAGTTCTATTGCCTAGATTCTTCAACTGGGCTCAGAATGAGGTTCAGATTCTTAGCCAATAAGATGAGGTCACATTGGAGGTGGAAAAAGAAACTGAGACAGAAGCTGTGCTCCCAAAGTTTCTATTACTATGCAAGCCCAGCCCTACAGGCATCTCTTCCTCCTACTGTACTATTAGCAAAGGCCTATTGTGGGCACCCATTTATCTGATGGTTTTACAGTGGGAGCACTGGCAGAAGCTTCTTCAGTGGAAGATATCTGGTAAATAGGACGGTGTGGTTCTAAACCTGCAGCAGAAGTGGCAGTTTTTATGTTTAGAAGCAGCAGCTCCTTTGGTGGCTCGCACAGGGAGTTAAATTGAAAATTTATCTTAGAGTCTATATCTGTAGCCCTCTCAAGCATTCTAAGTGATGTTAATATCCTGGAATAAATCCCTTTCTAAGGATTCTCTTCTCTGCAATTTAACTTTAACCATATGAAGAGAAACCACCAAAAGTCTAAAATTAGATATTCCATCAATCAAGCAGTTAGGACCAAATTCTTATTTAATTGAATTTCAAAAAAAAAGTAAGTGTGCCATTACTTGAAACCAATTGTAATGGACTCATTCATGTACATTGCATAAACATCAAGCAAAACTTAGTATACTGTGTCAGAAAGTTTACAGAACATCTTCAAGTCTTGTCCAAGGACTGTAAGATGAGAATTCCATGTTAAAAGAAGGAATCCAGTGTAACAAAGCATGAAAAAAGAAAATAAAAATAAGAACTTTTATGTTAGATGTTATATTTGGCTGGTTATCATAGGAAAAAAGAGTTTATATATAACCACATGATAAAGGGAACAAAACCAAACTGAAGAAAAATTAACTTTTTTCCCCAGCCTACAGCCTAAGGCATAAAACAGAAATAGAACATATTAGGGTAAGGTGAGCACATGTGTCTAGAAATTTGAGCTGACAAGTTAAAAATAAACAAATCACTCCCACTGAAGAGTTAAGTTTTCTGATTTGATGAGAAAGAAGATTACCTCTCTCCAGTTTAAGACTTGATGTTGATGTTTGAGAGAACAGGCCCTCCCCCACAAATTCTACAACTGCAATCCAATGAGATGCCCCCGTCATCACAAATCTTGGTTCAGAATATCTCTAAGGACATATACAAATGTGGCAAGAGGGAAGCACTGAAGCAAAATAAAGAAATCATACTTCTCTCATTTCTCATGCCTGAGATACATATTGGCCTATAAGTTCTCAGGTAATTCCTTGAATCATAAATAAAAAAGAAAGTAAAAGAAAACAAACAAACCCCAAAACCTAAAACCAGCAAGAGAAAAGGCAAGCATAGAAAGAAAAGGGGGTTGAGAATACTCACGTAGTAGTGTATTTTCTTCAGTCCCAGAGGCCTTAAACTTTCAAAGAATATGGTTAAAGATTTGTAAATCCTACATGTTTTGATTCGAAACAAAAGTATACTCTTATCCCTCACCCCCATTTTTTTTAGAAACAAACCAGACACTGTCACTTGTTTGAGGTCCTTCCCAGGGATCCCATCTCTCCCTCCCACTCCTTTTCACCCAGTCTCCAGCTGCTTGTCTATTTGTAACACCCGTTTCTCTGTATTCAGCTGCAGAGATTCAACTCTGTAACCCTGACCTCAATCCTACCTCTGACTCTCTGGTCTTTTCAGACTTTTTGGTGTTCCAACTGTTTTAACCTGGGGTTGCTCTTTCAGATTTATGCTGTCTGACTCATAAAAGCTTTTTAAAATGATTCAAAGACATAGAAATCTCCTTGGTTCTTCAATTCCAGAAAACTTTGTAAAAGTGTTAAAATGGTTACGTCTTTTATGGACACAGTCTCCAAACAACTCAATGTGTTCTTATTTTATAAGTTTCAAAGGCAGACTCGTTTGGAGAACACAGGTCACTGATGGGTTGATGTGTTTCTTCATTTTTTACAAAACGCCCTAGTGCCTTTCATCACCAATTTTTCTTATATCTCATTGAACTCGTGACAAATTCAGCCATCTTCTTTGGTAGCAAGGATTAAAGCACACACACACACAAAAACAGAAGGTCAATGACCAGCAAAGGACTTGGAAGAAGGATCACTCACAGTGAATGCTTATAAAATAATGTCAATAAGAAATACAGCACCATTATTTTAAATTAAATTTACAATATACTTCAAAGTTATTGCCCTCAAGGCTGTAGTCTTGTTTGCTTTTTATTACCCTAGACCAAATAGTTATATTTTTGTATAAATGACAGAAATACATTTTTAAAACACAAAGTGCACTTAAATGTTTCTACGTTTATAAAAGAAACAAATATTTCAACATCTTAGTGCTAGTCAATAAAGAAAATAAATTGTTATAACCCTAAAATTAAACAGACATTTTTTGTAATTTACTTTTCTTTGGGATTTTAGTGAAATATATTCTTTTTCATAATAAAAATACATCCTGAATTTTTACAAGCTTATTAGTTATTATAGGCAAACCTAAAATATTCTTAAAAGCTAGGCATCCTGATCTTTACTGTTCTCACTGGTTCCATTTACGTTCAGATTTTCTTGGCAGAAACAAGCTGTCATTTAAAATTAGTTTCTCCTAATTCTGTTAAATTAACTATTTTATAAAGTAAAAGCCACATTAAAAAAAAGAAAAACATTCTTGGAAATAATTACTGACCCAAAAAGCCTATATACTGCATATACTTTTTTTTTATAACATAGTTTCATTTATCTCCCTGAATAAACCTGAAAAAATAAGTATATTGAAATTTTTGCTTCTCTGTTCAGACTGATCTGAAATGAAATTTATGTTTTTATCAACAAATAACATTTTGAATTTTGAGATATCACTCTAAGGTAATAAAGTGTAGCTTGTCTCATTCTCTTAAAATTGGAAACATGATACAGCATAAATATAATGGGTATAGAATTAGGCAGATAGGCAAATGTGGATTTAAGTCCTATACTCTACTAATTCTGTGACCTAGAAAGATATTCTATGAGCCTCAGTTTTGTCATAAATGTGTAGACTGTGGAAAATAATAGTTATTATATGGGTTTGTAATGAGGTAAAACAAGACAGTATATGTGAAAGTAACACAATTTTTGCACATAGTAAAAATGCAATAATTGGTGATTTATATTCTTTTTTCCTCATTAGAGTTTCACGTTGTATATATTTTTCTTTTCCTCTCATCTATATTTTCTCTCCCAGTCTTTCTTTCTCTCTCTCTCTCTGTCTCTCTCTCTCTTTCCCTCTGCCTCTCTCAATCTTATACACACATGCAGCATTCAAAACTAAGTTTTTAAAGACATAGAAGGCATACACACACACGATGACTTAAAGAAAAAAATTTAATCAGATTCTACTATGATTTAAGTACACATATATGAAGTACATACGTATACATACAGATAGCCAGAAAAACAAAATTGATTATGAACACCATGTAGACAGAAAGAATAATGCTTGTAATTTAATCTAGTTACCCTATTCCCTGTCTGGCCAAAATCACATTGAATATTTTTCCGAGGTAGTCAAATGCTTTTTTTGCTTGGAAAGATACCTGTGTTGTCCTGTCTGATTATAAAGGGGTATTATTTATTTATTTAATTGAGATGAAAGAGATAGAAATAAATTTGGTTAGAATATACATATATAAATGCATTTATAATCAGCATTATATATATTTATATTTATATATGTACATATATACATAAGAATTATTTTCAAACCTTAAAAAATCCATATTGTCTCTCTTCAAGATTGCCCAAATGGAAGCAAATCTCTCTCTTGATGAATGCCAAGTCATTCATTTGTCATTCAGGCTCCTCCCTGTCAGCCTTGAGGAACAATATATATAACTCTAAATTACAAAAAAAAATGAATTGAATGGCTGGTAATAAAAAATCTGCTGCCAATTACATGCCTCATATATCTGAAAAAGGATGACATGCCTTATGTATAAACAGCAAATGCTTGAAAGCAGACAGTTGATTCAGCAAGTAATAGTCCATTTTAATGAGAATGTTATCTTCCCTGGAGATCTGGAAAGACTATGAGATGGTTGTAGCCATGATGGATATTTTAAAGCATGTGAAATTGGGTAACTGCCATTATACGGTAAGGACCACAGCCTCAAGTGCTTAAAATATATAAATGATCCAAGTAATATCAGTCTTACAATGAAAATATTGATCCTATTCATAAAACAATTCTTTTGGTACCACGTTTATGGGAACTAGGGTAATGTGATGAACCATATCACTTAGCGGTAAGTACACCTCTTGCATAGGACTCCTAACCTATCTATGTATAGGTCACCTTTATGAAACACTAAGAAGAGCAGAGTACTGTTAGCCAAAACTCTTTCCTATTTGAAGCATCAGATAAAGATGGAAGTAAGTCCCTAGCGAGAACTAGCTACAGTATTAAGTGACAGCCACTTAGTCTCATAAGAGACCAAGAGTACAGAAGTGGGATAAGATACACCCACAGGATGGTATTGGTGTCAAGCACTGGACTCCAGCTTCGGTGGAGATTCTGATACCTGTAATGTATTTCTATCAAAGCCTCTATGTCAGAAATATGTCCACTTAAGTGGATAAAAAATAACTTTAATCAAGCTCCATTGGTAATTTTTACCTCTAAATTCAAAGAATTGTCCTTGCTACACCCTCATATGTCCATGAACTAATTGCTGCTGGGACTGTTACCTTTCCTTTGTTGATCAAGGACAAAAAGACTAAGTAGCAAATAATAGGTCTCACACTTTACTTCTCCCTCTTTCTATTTCTCAGGTATTAGGTAAGGGAAAAGACCCCAAATTCTGCCTTTGTCCTAGTTCTTTCTGTGCTTCTGATAAACCTGTCTGATATACACACAAAAAATAAATCTTGATTGGTACACTTAAATTCTAAGCCTATGTGAAAATCTTGATACAGGCATCCAATGTACTATTTTATGTGATCTATTTATTTCTGGCCTTAAATAAGTCTCCTATTTTAATAGAGTTGACTGTGGTCCATCCTACATTGTTGAGATTAATGCAGAGGCTATCGATTTAAAAATCAAAGCATTTCTTCCTCTAAAGAGGAATAAACAATGATTTGCTTGACTCTCATCAAAGTCACATTACATATTATACTTTATACAACACTTACATACATATACTCAAATAAGTCCTCAAATGCATCTCTACTATTTCCTTTCCAGATAAAATTTTCACTTGAATGCTAGACAGAAAAGGGAATTTTTCAGATAAAATATTATTCCAGACTCTAGAATGGGATAGTTTTCTCAGAGTTACCAAACACATTTTCACAACACCTTTACCTATTATTTAATAGCTATCACTTTTAGTAATTATGCTTTATGTGAGGAATCATCTGCTTAATATTCATTTGAGCCACCACACATTGAAATGAAAACATGGGAAGTATTATGTGGATGTCTTTAAAGCTGTTTCCTTTTTTCTTCTTTCCCTCTTTCCTGCCTTCAATTCAAAATACGTATTGTTTATGTAGAATGACCAAGTCCTTTGCTTTGTAATGAGAACACACAGTTGATCAATATCAGTTTTACTCTTGCCTTCGCAGCGCTTAGTGGTTGAAATGAATTAATTATATAACGAGATATTTGACAGTTTTAAACTCAAACTTCAAAATCTGATGTGTATTTTACCCTTATAACATATCCTAATTTGATGCATTTTTTCCAGAAATACTTAATCTGTGTTTAGAGTTTGAGATTTACAATTGAAGAAGACTCACATATTGAATCCGGTCCAAATATATCTAAATTTTCCCATAATAAAATCAAATTCAAAAAAAAAATTAAATTTATTATTTGTATACACGCTGACAAAATTGCTTCATCTTTTTGAGAAGAATTGATTTGAATTTGAAATTGTCTTTTAAAATTCGAATAAATCTGGATTTTTGTAATAGGAACAATTTTATTCATTAGTAGCTGAAATTATTTTTTAAATAAATAAAAGATTCAAAATATATCAGCCCTGAACTTGATTATTTAGTCTGCAAAATGACAATTCTTTGTAAATTTGGAAGCCTTTTGAAACAAATATACCAATATATTTATTGTGCAATGTCTCTTGTATGACTCACCTAAAGTTGAATAGTGTTTTCAAATTTTCAAATATTGAGTCAATTAATCTTTGATATTTTTAGAAATGTTTTGTTTTCTATGAACAATTATTTAATGACTTAAGCTCTTTGATCTTTGTCAAAAAATTTTAAAGTTTTTTTATCATAATTTTTCACAAAAAATAAATAACTGAAATAATTCTTTTGCCGTATCTCCACTTTTTAAAAAATATTTGCGGTTAACATTAATATGTAGGCTAGGTGGAAGGCCAGGGGAGGGAGGGAGCAATTGGGGGGAATCGTTTCAGAACTATATAGATATCTATCTATAGATGTCTAACTAATATACTGTATACTTGAAACTAATTAAAATAAAATAAAATAAAATAAAGGTTTCCTTTTGTGCGAGAACCCCAGCCATGTTTTTAGCTGGCTAAAGTTACAAGTGGATGGCCTATTTAGAAAGTTTAAATTTTTTGTTGTTCATTTGATTTCAGAGAACAGGGTTTGCTGATAGTTTTTTAGGTACTGAGGAAAATCTTCCTCAAGTCTATTATCTATATGCTGAAAATGTCTCTTAATATTTTTCCTTGTGTCAACTTTAACATTTTAGGTTTATACTGCACACAGTTTTTCTATATTGCTCTGCTCCACCAGATTATAATTGTATTTAATCATGAAATGTACAAAGTTTATTCCCTCTCTCCACTTTTCTGGTAACTGTACTAGCTTCTGCATCTCTATTTGATTTTGAATCAGGATTATTTCTTTGTTTAAAATTTACATGGCTTCTTATACTTAATTATGCAAGTTGACTCCACATGTTTACATATGTGTATTACTAGAAATGTCATATGTGTCCCAAACACCCACTACAGTGCAAGAAGAATATATCATGCAATGTAGGTTTAAAGTGAGATGTAGTCCATGAAAACATTAAATTGTGTTTAGCAGAAAAAAGTGCTTGATACTGCTTCAGCATTAAATTTTAAACTAATCAGAATTAAAAATCCAGTTGTTCCTTGGATGCACAAGCCTCATTTCAGTCGCTCAGTAGCCACATTGGCTAGTGACAACTGCATTGGACAACACAGATTCTAGAACACATCACAAAATAAACCTGGAATTCTAAATTTAAAGCAAGTTTAGATGAGTCTTCTTCCTGGGTTGTTTGAATGATATTCTATTCAAGGCAGAGGAAAAGTAACAGAAAAATTCGCAGTGTCTGTACCATAGTTTAGGAGAGAGACATTGTACTATGTCCATGGATGTACAAAGGATACGCACAATCCTTTTGTCCATTGCAACTTTTGGTAATACACATGATCAAAGAATGAGTGCCCTTCAAACTTGGACAGTTAAAATTAGCAGAAAATAAATTGATTAAAAAGTAAATACACATATCTAAAAAGACTGACTGGTTCCCACATCAGCAAGATTTATTTGCAAACATATTAAACGAATTCTCTTTCTAAAGAGTCTATCAGTCAAATGACGTCAAATATTGGCAGTGCTCATACCACATACTCTCTAGGACTACTTTTACTCTGGCCCACAGATATTTTTTAGGATTCACAAGTTGCTACCAGAACTCCATTATTCCCTGTATCAAGTTATAATAAAATAATTTATTAAAATCAATATAATTAATGCTAATTAAATATCCTATTTATCATTTTTATGATTCTCTAATACCTATCTCCATCTTAAAAGCATCTGAATAATCGACTATTGCTACACAGTGTCAGTTTTTATGTTTATATTTGCATTTACTATCATGCTGTTGACAATTGATTTCTTGAAGTAGTAGCTGGTAAATTACAATTTGGTATTTCATAATTAAGGTCTAGCATATCCTGTCAAATATATCTGAAAGAGATGGTGTTCTCTTACTTCATAGCTTTGCATAGTTATTACAATAATCTTCCACTTAACAACTCTGAGCATTAAATGCATTTGCTTCACTCATAGTCATAGGAACTTCTGATATTTAAAAGTAGGGCTATGGTTTTATTTAAAAGATAGAGGAACCAAGCATAAATGGTGAGACTCCTACAGCAGTGTGTGTGAACAGATGTTTTGATTCTATTCTCATGCTTAACCTCTGGACCACATTGTAACAATCACTGTGACTGCCCACAGCCCAACCTAGATCGTAAGTCTTTTCAGAAAAGATCCCCTCCTTTCACCCTTCATTCCTTCACCAAATCCTTCAACACATGTTAACATAGCCAATAGAAAAAAATATTTCTCACATATCACTGACTTGCAACTACATTTCTCAAGCGACCTAAGGCTGTTCTTCAGATGTAGTTTATTATGCTATAAATTGGAACATCACAATTTTACTGACATCAGATCCCAGTGGAACCAAAACTTGCAAGAAGATTGTCAAATGTTTCAATTTATTGTTCTGTCACCCACAATCCTTTCCCCCGTCAGGCCCAAAATAACAATGTGCAATGGAATCTCAAACAAGAGAAAATATGGAACAGGAATCTTGATACACACCAAAACATTTTGCCCCTTGTAACAAAATGTTATTGCCCTGAAGCAGGTAAACTTATTAAAAGAGAAATATATAATACCAAAGAACAAAAGAGACTTTTATGTTAAGATAATATCTTTCATCTGGAAATATCCCAAGGTACTTTTTTCAAGCTGTGCAATTTGAGTTACTCCCCTATACTGAAATACAGGGACAGATTGATTAATTTCTCAGTAGCTGAAGTATATATTTGTTTCAGAACATGTAACATAAAAAAAATTCTCTTGCTCCTTTTAGGTCATTTCACCCTCTGTGTCAAGCTTTATATCCCATGGGCTGTGCTTCCTCTTGTGAGTTAATAATAACTCACATGAACTTGCATGAAGTTCATGTGAGTTATTATTAATTACATGTGGCTATCAATCTACTGCCTGTTTTAAGATCCTTTATTTATGAAGAGCAGAAACTCTCAAGTCCCAAAATGGGTGTTATTGTAAGGACATGTGGGAAGCAATAACATAGGAGATGGCTATGTTGCTTGGCACCAAGTAGAGAAGCCACAGTAGAGGCAAAGCTCATGGCAGCTGGAGCTGGAGCTGGAGCTGGAGCTGGAGCTGGAGCTAAAGTAGATCTAAAGTCCTTAGCAGCAGGTGTGCATATTGTCAATCTAATGCTCCATGATTGACATAATTTACTTGTCATTGAGTCATTACCAGTTTCTCCTCATTCCAATTGTCTCTAATCGTCATTGAAGCTGTCTCTTCATAAGTTTGGTTGCCATCACCACCTCCCATCATCAGCTTGCACTATAACTGGTAAATTCTTTTAACTTTCCAAATTCATGAGAAAGAAATACGTTTGTCCCGCCCATCTTTTCTCACGAGGCCACCACTTAAAAACTTTTGGCCATATCTTTAGTTTCGCAATTTTCATCACCCCCATCTATTCTCTACATAGACATAGATTGAAATTTCTATATTAAGAATTTGGTCTTGTCACTTCTTTAATACATTTTTTAATGCTCTTCCCAGAGGTTTTTTGATAAAGTCCGAACTGCTCACTATAGCATGTTTGTGCCTCCTAATCTGGCCTTATTACTTCACCAGTTCTGTTATTGCCACTTGCCACCTAACATTCTACTCATCAACTACACTGTTCTACCTCATTCTCCATGTTTTCTTTTCATGCTGAGCCTTTATGCCTCCTTCTTCCTCTACCGGAAATGCCTGCCCTGCTCCTTGCACCTGATTAAATCTTACCTATTTTTGACCGTTTTGTTAATATGCCATATCTCGAGAATCTCTAGAACCCTCTACTTCTTGAGAGCAGGCTTGTTACTCAGTACGAAAGTGTGTCCTTATGTCTATCTACCTGTCAAATCTAAAACTAGTTGCAGAGGATCAAAATATTGATTTACTGCTTAACTGTATAATTGATTATGCTTTTATATGCATCCTAGAGTTAGTATGGGGTAATTGATTTACATTTTTACAATAAATCTTTATTCTCATTTCTTCAAAAAACAGTTACTTACTTCATTTTATGTGCAGTGCATTTTACTATTCGCTAGAGAAAAAAAGCTGAAAATTGTAGTTCCTTTCTTTAAAAAGTTCAAGGAGACATAATTGAAAACAATAAAGCTAGAAATTACAATGTAGAAATAGCTAACGCATCAATCACAACATGTTTATGCTCTGATAACAAAGGACTGTAATATCTTAGTGGCTTCAGCACTCACTACCTGTATGTTGGAGGCCATCATCTTCACTCAGACACACAAGCTGATGGAGCAGCCTTTATCTGGATTATTACGGCCTCATGGTATAGGGGAAAAAAAACCATAGAGTACACATGCTGACTCTTAAGCTTCATGCCAGTTATACATACATCTCATTAGGCAAAGCAAGTCACAAATCTTCATCTGAGTTAAGCAGGATGAGTGTGCATCATCCTCCCATATGGAGAGTAGTCTCTTCAAGAAGGGGCATTGAATACTGATGGACTGAATCCAACCCTCATTTATACAGAGCTTTAAAGAATGAATTGAAATATTATAGATGGAGAAGGAAGACTATTTCAGATATTATGTCAGGGCACAGCAGGAGAAGAGAACATGGCATTTTATTTCGGACAATTGGAGCATAGAGTATGTGGAGAGACACATGGTTGGGTAGATTGGAGGATTCATACCAAAGGGTTTTGAAGTGACTGGAAATAATTAATTGATTCCAAATGGAGAGGGCAATCGAATATACATTTTGTAAGAGTACGCTGCAGCTGTTTGAAGTGGCCTTTGGTAGAGGTCGGGACTGGGAGAGTCTGGTAGAACAGCAATCTGGTAGGAGGAAATTACAGCCATCTTGCTAAAAGATGTTGAAGGACAGAGCCGTGGAAGGTGCTGTGTGAACACAGGAGAAAAGGGCTACAGGAAAGGTCTTGTTTTCTTATGCTGCTTCCATTTTTATTCCTACCTTATAAGCAGTCCAAGTGATTTAACTTTTATGCAATTATAAGTTTCCTATTTCAGGATGTAGAGAAAATTATTCAGCTGGGCCAAATTAAGTCTTTGGGAAAAAGGTCATTGTGACTTTTGTTTTCATAGCAAATTATTATCACTGCCATTTCTGTGATTGATGATCTTTATTAATTGCCCTATACAATCATTGTATCATTTTAATCTATGACAAAAAACGGGAAGCTGTAATCTTGCAAAATGACAAGAAGAGAGGTTGCCAAAGGAATCTTAATTTTCTTTCCCTTGCTTCTTGGGTACTATGGTTAGAGAAGTGTCATCTCCATATGTTAAAAATTTACAGAGAGTTTGTAAATTAAAAACATAAGAAGGCAGTCATTTCTATTCTTGGTCTTCTTTCAATGTTTTAGATCTCATACATTTAGCACAACAAGGTGCTTTAATTATTCAAAATAATTTAAAGATGGGGTTTCTATCAATGGCATCCACAACTTGTAAGGATAAGGCAGTTTTATGTATATACATAGCTACTTTAATTGCTACACTTCAATCCAGAAATTTCAGAAACATGGAATGTGGCTCCTGTATTAGAAGTCTTTGTAAAACTGTGGTAAACTAGATAATAACTACCCCAAATGCTCTCTTCTTTACACCCTGAGACACTAAAAAAATGCCTGTGTTAAATCCATTTTAAAAGATTGTATTCTCATAGGTATCAAGGTGTTTTATAAAATATCTGGTGAAATTAGCATCAGAGACCAGGGTCATAAAAAAATGTATCAGAATTCATAGGAATCATCATCTTTTCAACAAGACTTATTATTTAAACTAATTTAAAGTACTTTTTGATATGTAACTTTATCACTGTTACATATCACTGTTGCATAACTGAAACAACCAAATAAAGGTAAAGAAATAAAACTATTATTATTTTTGGTAGTTATTAAAGTGTTTAAAATGTATTTTCCATTTTTTAAAAGGTCTGGTTAGCCTATCTCTGGCAAAAAGCTAAGGGTAGTTTGGCTTAGCTAGTAGAGCTTATCACCATGGTGCAAAGAAAGAAAGTAGCATAAAAGGAATAAGCAAAACTGAAAGCCAAAGGAAGCAGAAAGCTAAATCATTTAAGTAAAAATGATAGTCTGATTGAAGGATGGAACTAGGACCATGTGTGTCAGCATGATAGAAACAAAGAGTGGGGCAGGAATTACAGGGAAAACTTACCATCTGTGTGACTGGCTGTCTTTTATATATGAGTGGAAACTTGATACATTAAAATGTCTAAAAAGGACTATGATAAAAAGAAAAGAACACTGGGGGTTCTTCAACAGACACGCTCAAGAAGAATAAATTGCTCTGCTTATACAACTACAGAAAGGATAATTTACCAAGAGTTTTACTTCATAGGTATTTATGTAGGAATAGAAGATCATCGCTCAGTATTTTACTTTAATACCTAATCACTTACTTACTCATTAATTTTATAAAGGAGTTAACTTAGAACTTAATTACATCACATCATATGCTTTTATGATTAGGCAGGTGGTAAAGCTTGGACTGCAAGCTCAGTTTTGTGTAAAAAGCAACTTCCTCTTACATTAGAAATTAATATGCTTGTAAAGCAGCAGCAATTTGTCTATGGTCTGTTCATGCAAGGAAGACATCATCAAGGCTCCATCAGCACTAGCACAACTTTGACAGAACCTACAGAATAATTAGTTTTTAACATGTTAAAATTGATAAACAACTTTCCGAGTTTAATTATATTCTATATGTTTGCTCATTATGCATGCTGTGCAAGGAGGAATGTCAACTCAAAAATGTTTCAATGTAAGCCTTCTGATTAAATAAAAGTAAATGGGTATTTTCTTTCTCTTCAGTGTTTGTGGGTATAAGACACTGTGTGTGTGTGTCTGTGGGTGCGCATGTGCGTGTGTGCACCTGCATGCTTCGGAAACTTACTTAGATTTTCTAATGCTTTGCAAAAAGAGAGAAGTAGAAAAGAGAAAGAATACTGGTCAATGAGAGGGAAGTATGTCAATCTTCAGCCATTTCTGAGAGAGCTAGAACTTGAAGGAAAAGAATGAATCAGCATGTTTAATAGTTGCATGAGAGAATATGACATGGAACAATCAATTATTTTGCTGCTGGCTATAAATATCCATGTGGAGGCCTACCACTGTAAACTACCATGAAACAGGATAAACTTTAGTCATTTTCTCTATCTGCTGATGAAAAGAAAGGTAAAGGGATGGTTAAAGTTGCTGAAGCTTCTGAAATCAAGGCCTCACGTGGCCAGCAAACCTAAACTAGCCATCGTGCTGCTATGTGGTATTGGCAAGAAATAGGTGGTGACGAATTAAAGAATAAATTTCACAATTAATTTGCCCTGAATTGTATCTAGTATCACAGAATAATCAGCAAGTTAAAGATATGCGATTGACATGAATCATGCTAGGGAAAATTTTTTTCCTTCAGAGGATAGGCCAATATTTTAGTCAAAGTTAAAAAACAAAAAAGAAAGCCCACTAAGATGTTAATTTAATCACATGACTTTGATTTTATTTTGTTAGTTGTTGAGTGCTTCATGGGTGTTTCTGCTAACTTGGAGGGCCTGACTTTTCCAGCTCAGGCCACAAGCTATACTTCTCTTTGTTGTTGCAGATCTCTGGTCCCCAGGGACTCAGCTACTTTCTCGCTAAGGGATGTCATTATTCACCGAATCCCTTGCACTTTCTCTTTCCAGGAAGACTTACTGTTTACTGGCATGTATTCTGCTCATGGAGTTCCATCTATAATGCCCATTTGTTTGAAAATATGTGTTAAAGAGAAAAACCACAGGCCCAAATGACATCACTTGTGTTAATTAAGCCCATGATAGCAAACCTGGACTTAATACCTGACCTAATTGGTATTTCGACCTTTCCTAGAAATACAACCTTAATCAACCAATTTGGAACTTTCTGGTCAAAAACTGGTGAGGCGATCTGTCACCTGGGCCTTTGCCATCCACCACAGACAGAAGAAGCACTCTGGATGATAAAACCCTTGCGATCCCTTTCCCCTCAAAAGATGTCCTGATCTAAAAATAATCTTTTCTTTTGTTAATAGCTCCCTCGACCCACCCTTCTTCCTATAAAAGCCTTCCATTTTGTGTAGCCCCTTGGAGTGCCCTTCTAGTTGCTAGATGGGATGCTGCCTGATTCATGAATTACATAATAAAGCCAAACAGCTCTTCAAATTTACTCGGCTGATTTTTTTAACATATGCTATTGGGGTATGAATCACGAAAATCCAGTATAATTTCCCCAGATTAATTGTATCTATTAATATTAACCTCTTTTTTGTTTGGGACTGACTTGTGTGATTTCTCTCCTTTAAAGTATCATTTTAATTTCCAGAAGCCAGAAAGAGGAGTCAAAGAAATGGGAGACACAAAAGATTTGCATTACAAATCTGGGAGTAGCCACATCCATAATAATGCATGCATAAAGAATGTCCTAGGAAAGGAATGACCTTTGAAAGTGATTAGTAGAGATGCTGCATTTTTAACGGTGGTACTGAAATAACATACAACATCTGTTATCAAAATTTAATTTTCATTTTGGACTTGTCTTTTTTTCCCCTTCAGCATGAAGAATTAAAAGAGACTGTGCTATTACAAACATTGAACAATTTTTCCTTACAGTATATCTTACACTGTGTTTTAAACAAACAGCTCTTTGAATGTAGCCCCATGGAAGTCCAGAGCTAAAATGAGCCTGCCTGAGGCACTATATGGGCAGAGTGAGGCTGTTTTTTCTGATAAGACATGACAGTGTCTTTCCTGGCGTTACAGAGGCTCGAGTTGCAGCCACATGGGGAAGAATACAGCTGAGCTGCAATATCAATTGTGTTTTCATCTTGCAAGAATCTGGACCAGATTCTGGCACAACTGTTCCATAATCACACGAGAGACTAAGTCATTATCCAGATAATACCGGCCACGAAGTCACTTCCTATTAAGGATAATTCTAAACACAATGAGCAACTGTTGGCAGTAGTTTGGTGCCCACTCAACATTCTTCAGGGATATTTGCCAATGTTTCCTTGACACCCTATGGCTTGCAATTTTCTTCATAAAATGGGATTAAAACATAAATGAGAATTCCTCCAAACAGAAGAGATAGTTCTTGCAAAGCTATTATGAAATTGCTTCTCACCTGCCTAGAAGCATGAGGGGTTCAAGATAAAAATGCCTGCAAGGCCATGGAATACTTCAAATGTTGAATGCTACATTCATAAATGCCAAGTGTATGTATGATTAATGTAGAATATGCTTAACCTCAGGAACTCTCTGTTCCTCTTTGTTTCAAATTGCCAAGATGCAGGTTTATTTTAACTAGTGGTCTTTCCAGGATGCTACAATAAAAACTAAGGCCAGAAGACCCACATACACTGACATGGAAATAAACATTTATTCAAATGATCAAAAATTTTAGAAACTAAACTGAGACTGCTGTTAGCACCCATTGCTCCTATAATTATGAAGCTGATATCAAATATACTTTTTGATTAATAAATCAGCATTCCCAATAGTACAGGATTAATGTGACTGACTGGACATGAATCAAAATTATTTACTTTTGTGGCCAAATACGATGAACAACTTACCTTGCTGTCATTTTATTGTATAAGAACGTTAGGCCCATATTAGAATCTTTAATTCGTTCATTTTCTCACAAAGATATCTTATGATAAAGGGCATTTTCCTACCATCTTTTGTCTTTTTCCAGATGGTCAAATTAGTTCAGGAAAAAGTACCTGTTGTTTGGAGTGAAATGATGATGAGCACTTGGAACACATTATCCTAAAAGAGAAAAATATTAAATTTTTACATACATACCAGGAAAAAGTATATCTGGCTAAAGTAAACTAAGAAATAGTTTACTAATAATGGCCTATTTTCATACTAATATCTCTATATTTACGTATAAGAAAAGAATTTTCAAAGTTTAGACAACTATAAAATGATTCACGTCTAAGATTCATACTCTTTTTGAAACTGAAAATATCAAATTGTCCTATCCATTCTTCTCATTGTTACATCTCTACTTTTGCTTCCCCAAACAAAAGCTAAATTATTTTTAATGTATAGATAATGCTGTTCACAAATTTTGTTTTTTAATCTAAAAATCCAAAATGACACATTGCCACGACCTCTGTTAAGTACTGAAATAGATTTATAATAGCTAGTTATTGCTTCTTTTTTAACTCTGGAATTTATAAATCTTAACCCAAAGGGACTAAAAAAACAATGAAATCTGGCACTATTTAACATCTCAATTAAAAAGACACATTTAGAGTAACAATGAAGGAAAACCTATATTGAGAAATTTCTGGAAATAACCACTCCTTTGGATAGGACATCTTAAACTCCAGATAATCGATGTTTTGAAAGGTTAGTTCTTAAATAGAAAGTACATTTTAAGAGAGAACATTTATGAAATATCAAAAGCAAGTTAAAATTGGACTGCACTGAGTTGATATTACCCAAATTTGTGTTTTAGTTTCTATATAGATGTTCTGGTGACCTTCAGAGTTCACAGATTTTTTTTCTGGAGTAGAGGAAACAAGAATAACAATTTCTATATTCCCATCTTTAAAAAAATATGATCTAAAAGTAGTAGATAGTGTACTGACTTTTCTTTCTTTCCCTCTTCTTAATAATATTATTTCGTGCTAAGTGCCAAACATTGTTGTTTTTAAAGTATTAAAACTTATAATTCTCTTTCACAACCCATGAGGTGAGAATTAATGCCATACTTATTTCACTGATGAGAAACTTGAGCCACAGAGATGTTAAATAAGTTGGCTAAAGTCACACACCAATGAATGCCAAAGACAGGATTCGAGACCCGGTAACCAGGCCATAGTATCCAAGATTTTTACCACCCTGCATACCCTTTTGATTATCGTACCTAACTTTTTTTGAGGTAGGTATTTTACTAGGGTTCCCACTGAAGCTCCATAATAGCTTTAAGTAAATTCTCACATTATTATTATTTCACAAGTGAAGAAACTCTACAGCAAAGTTAATAATTTGCTCAATGTCACAAAGCAATATCAGATTGAGCCCAGGAATTCTGACTCCAGAATTTTAATCTAAAAATCCATAAATACAGAGATATTAGTATGAAGAGCTGCCTTTCTTATATACCA
The DNA here is from genome assembly GCF_000151845.1 of Pteropus vampyrus. Lineage (NCBI taxonomy): Eukaryota > Metazoa > Chordata > Mammalia > Chiroptera > Pteropodidae > Pteropus > Pteropus vampyrus. Next base: position 5,308,183 of record NW_011888869.1, read on the forward strand.
CTATACAAGGCTGTTCCATTAATCAACTGGATTAATTTATCAATGCTCTGCTTCATGTTAGAGGGATTTCACATGATCTCAAAATTTGTATGTTGTATAAGAATAAAGCATTAGTTTTTATAATTGTTGCAGACTGAAATGAAGAAGTAGCATGATGGTGAAATGACCAGTGGAAATGGAAGACGTGGGCTAAAGTCATAACTCTTTTATTGTCTGTAGAGTAGATGACACCTGCCCTTTCAATCACCATTCTCATTACTTCAGCTCACTGTCCTTTGGCCAGAACTGGTCATAAGAGCTCAACTTGACTGTGAAGAAAAAAAAAAGATGCCTCGTGTGTACAGGAAGAGGAAAACTGGGTATGGTGAGTCCTAGTGATTTCTGTACTTCGTCTCTAACATAAGAAACGTAATATTACCCTTCTCCTAGCTTATTGTATGAACTTAATGTTTTTAGCATTTAATATACAGAACATATAGTAAATGTACACAAATATTAGTCACAATTACTCTTGTAAAAGACCTATTCGAAAATGAAGAAATACTTAGGAAAGCCAACTCGCTAGGACATTTAGGTTTGGAAATGTATTTTTAAATTTCTTAATGTAATTTTGTTATGTCACGTCCAAATAATAATAAAAAAATAATAACGATAATAATAATAGCATTTATTTGATATTTACTATGTTTCAGACATTAATTCATTTTATTCTCACAGTGACCTTGTGATGTAAGTACTATTTATTACCCCTATTTGGATAAAAGTACGTTAAGCTACTTCTGATTAATGAAAAAGGTGACACATAGAGACTTCAAATCCAAGTATGTGTATGTATGTATTTATGTTTTTAAAGATCAAGGGTGATTTAACATTAAAAATATATTAAAAATACATTCCCCAAGGATATCTTTGAAAAAGTTGAAAATGGGTATGTTTGTGTGCACAAGTCGATGACAATTTTAGCTTTTTCACCTACAACTTTTCATTTTGTCATTTTAAATCATGTTTCACGGTGAACTGATTTATATTAATTTTACTTGCTAAGATTTTTTTAAGGCATGTAACAAATAAATAAAAGAGATGTTAGGTAATGTAGACATGGCAGAAATTCATATGCAATTGAAGAGAGAAAATAGTTGTTATTCAAAAAGTCTATTCCAAATTGTATATGCCCAAGGATAGATGTCATATGTATTATACATAGTAAATGCTTAAGATGTTCCCTTTATTGACTTAGGCACTGGTAAAAATTTCATGAAGCCATTACAATTCCTGAAATATTTTTAAGATTTGAAAGTAAAAAGCTAATATTATTTTATATCAAAATGTACCAGGATGAATGAAAATGCATTTTTTCATTATATTAATCTCAATATCAGCTATTTAAGTTGAAAAGAATAAACTACAGGGAGCTCATATTATCACTTATTTACATATTTGCAGCACTGTAAATATTCTGAATTTTTTTTTACTTAATCTGAGAAATCCATGACATGACCGAGTACTTTTCATTCATCATGAACAAGAGAGAAGAAAAATAAAAATGTGAATTGATCTATTGCAATTTTCTTTAAAATCAAAGACAAAAGCTGAACTAAATGAGTGTGCATGTTTGTATGTATGCTTTTATTTATTAGACAAAACCAGCTCATTTATGATTATGATTCTGTTTGATTTGGTTTACTTTCTCCATTTTTTTCCCTCAGCTGTTAGGAATCTTGCAAAGTATACTAAATGTAGGCCTCTGAATGACTTACTGCATATAGCCATGGGATCATATCATCAAATGTTTGTTTCAAAGGAAATGACTTTATGAAACTTTCTAAACACACTTTAAGGAATTATGAGTAGGCCATGTGGATCAACGTTTATTTTGTGAGTTAATTTCCAAATCTTTAGCTTCATATAAAATAATATGTAAATATTGATACAGGGAATGAAGCACTCAGTATGTATTTTATTAATTAATTAGGAAATTCTAATGAATTAATATTTTGGCTCTATTGACTTTATTCTCTTAAAATACTGGCAGAAATACAAAGTTTGCTTTAGGCTTTGTGTCCTTTCAATCAGTACTAAAATGTTGTATGTTTGTTTTTAATTTAACTTGTTTCACCAATAGCATTAAGTGGTATATCTAAATTATCATGCTAGATATGCACAACAAAAAATAATTAATAAATATCCATACTAGATTTTTGACATGCTAGGAACATTTGATATTTTATTTGTTTCTATTTTTTTCCTTTATTAATTCACATTTTAATTTGTTGTGATTCAGACTGTCTTATAGTTTTTTACTTGCACTAGAGAATAATAACACTAGAGAAACAAGGCTTAAAGTATAACGCAGTATGATTTCATGTCTGTGCATCAGAATTCAACTTAAGAAAGAATTGTTAGAGTAAATTGATTCTTTTTAATCAAAAATGCTCTTTAAAAATTTTGAGTTTGTATCAAAAACTGTTCTTAAGGATTCAAAATACATTTTTTTTAAATTCATATTATACCTAGGAAATAGCTTTGATTTTTTTTCCAATGCTAATACAATCACATTATATTATGGGCTAAGGATAAATGCATTGCCTGTCTTCCACACTAGAATAGTAACTCCATAATTGTTTTGTTCACCAATGAATCTATAGTGCCTGGGTTACAATAGGTGCTCAATATTGATATTTTTAATAAATAAAAATAACTGTATCAAATCAAAATCTCAAAGTAATTAAATAATGATCAAGAGACCTGATATATATCACAAATAGAATTTTTGTTCATATATATATAAATACAAATTGTATACAGATATTTTATATAAAGTTTAATAATGTAAATGTTTTTGGTTTTATACTTACTGTTGAATTGGTCACTTTCTTGAGAGCCTGAAAGATTCCTTAAAAAAATAGTTTAACTTCAAGACTACTATATTTCCTACTTTAAATTCATTTTCTAAAACTCTATGTAGAATTTAATTATTTGTGTTTTTTCAATCTACAAGTTATATTTTATGATTCCTATACATTCATTAAATAGAAAAAGTTAGTCTTTCATTCTTCAAAAATGTTGTTGGTATAGAACTTTTTCTAAATATATTATATATAATACCAAAAAAATGGTTCTAAAAATAACACCCTCGATAAAGAAAATTATCTACTTTGCAACTGTGATGAATGAAAAAATTAAAACAAAACAAAGATCATTTTTAACATGGGTAGAAAAACAATACCCAAGATCTTTCAAAAACTTTACTTACTAGTTTCAATACCCAAGATCTTTCAAAAACTTTACTTACTAGTTTGTGATGTATTCATTTTTAAAATCAAGGAATAGATTAAGAACCCTTCATGCTATTTCTACCCCAGAAAATCATTAAGAAACAGTTTAATTTGGTTACAAGATTCTTTATTTTTTAAACTATACATAAACAGTAAAAAAAGAAAATGCAGTATACTTTAAATATTACATAAAGTTAACATTGAAGTTTCTTTTTTAGTGTGTATTAATCAAATGGAAAGAATCCACCAATTTTACTTTCAATGAATTATATATTGGGAGACCAGTTGACCCACTGTTTAAATTATAATACCAAGGTGAAATATTCGACAGGTTTTTTCCATTTTTATTATGGGCACAAAACCATAGGTCTGATATACTTAAAAATGAAGGTGTGCCAAAATGTCCACACAATTAATTAACATGCTAACTTAAGTATAGCAATTAATTTTTGTTACAGTTAAATCTTAAATGCTACTCTACACAATAATCATAAACAAGTCCACATGGCAAGTATGTAACAATAGAAAAAAAGAAAGAAACATATTCCATTTTCTTCATTCCAGCAGCAGCAGTACCTTGACTGGTATTAATCTGTTAATTAGGTGTGCTTATATATTGCCTAATATCCTATATTGGTATGCATGCTAAAACCTTTCTATTTCTATTTTGCAAGGCACCATACAATACGTTCTCTAAGTTTTGACACTAGTAACAAAAATGGTATAATTCTTAGATTAAATGCAAATTTTTATCTAAAATAGGAAATAAAACAAAAACTAAGATTTTTATATTTGACATTGGGGCAAATGACAAACCGTATGTGAAAATATGCTTTAAATGAATCTTTCCCTTTGTCTTCTACTTTAAGTTCTGCACCCTAAGTTGCTGGTCAGAAAGATAAAGAAACTTGGAAAGGTAAAGAAATCATGCTGTTTAAGAATATAAAAAACATCTACATGGAACTGCTATCCAAATTAAAATAAAAATTAGAAAAGACAGATAAGTTTTAAACTTTCAGAATCCATAGATTTCCTTTCTTGCCATTTTGTAAAATATCTTATCATATCCAGAATAATTGCATAATTAAAAAAGTCACTAATAATGTAAATAAGATGGAGGACTCTACAATCGTCAGTTTATTTTTCTTACCCTGTGGTATCCCCTCACTCATCACGAACACGCTCTAGGTTGGGGAAGATGCTACTTTGGAATTCCAGTTAAGGTCATGCATAGTTTCATAAAATCCTTGGGACCCAGGTCACCAATAAGTTTTTGTACATTTAATTTAGGATATCTCTCAGAAAAATAACACAGATGATCTCAAGCATTGAATGTTATTTTGTTTGTGGGAGATTTACATAGTTCTTATGAATTTTATCAGTAACTCTTCATAACTTTCTTTCTTCTGGCTAGACTCCATATTTGCTTTCTTTTTCTCTAAGGCATAAAACACTCAAAGTAATTTATTCTTATTTAAACATAAAGTTCTATGACTTTAGTTGCAATATTTGAAATAATTATACAAAATATATGTGAGTTTTAGAATCATTTTGTTTGGGGGCAAGAAGGTAATTCTCAATAGGGCTATCACTTTGTAAATAATAGAAATTTAAAATTTATTGATCTCAGCTCTCATCAATCAGATGTACCCATCATGATCATCACCATCATCATCATCATCATCCCCTTCATCTTCATCATCATCTTCAATTTCATCTTCATCATTCATAATATCATCTTCATTTTCTTCATCATCAGTCCATTCATGAAAATCTCCACTCGCAAAATCTCCAGAGATCTCAAAATCGATAGCTTGGGGAAAAAAGTAAATGCTAATGTTATCTGACTGAGTAGTGGGATAATTTCTGAGAGATGTAAAATTTTGATGAGAATTGAGAGAATTAATAACATTTTAATTTGTTCTTTAGCTTAGCAAAGATAAGGAACAGTCTATTCTCTATCATTTGTTAAAATTTATGTGCTAAAAAAAAGAACTGTTACTGAAGCCTGACATGTAAGATTTCCAGTTCAGTAATATTCATATCAGCTCATTTTTTATAGAGTCCATGTCAAACACTGAATTTCACAAAGAATTAAAAATTTGTCCTATTACTGTGGTTAAGCAAAATAATTGCCCCCCCACACACAAAGATCTTTACTTCCTAATCATTGCAAACTACAAATATGTGACCTTACATGGTAAAAGCAACTTTGCAGATATGATTAAAATGAGGTCCTTAAAATGCGGAGATTGTTCTGGATTATTCGGTTGGGCCCAGATGATCACTTGTGTCATCAAAATCAAAAAAACCTTTCTCAGATAGAATTAGGGAGAGATGTGATTACAGAAGAATGATCTGAGAGATACAGTGCTGCCAGCTTTCAAGTTGGGGAATAGGGCTTAAGTGCTAAGAGATGTGAGCAGCCTCTAGAAGGTGGAAAATGGAAGGAAACTGAAGGAATGCAGCCCTGAAGATATCTTGATATTTATCACAAGGAGACACATGTTGGACTTCTGATATACAGAACTGTAAGATAATAAAGTTGTGTGGCTTAAACCACTGAGGTTGTGGGGATATGTTACAATAGCAATGGAAAACTAACATAGCTAGCCATAACATAGTTCTTTTTTTTTTAAATGTGGAAATATATCAATTACTATTTATGGGATAATAATACACATGTTTTTCTGCATGTATTTATTTTTAACTGTTCTAATGTTAGTGTGCATTTATTTTCTACCCTTTCTCATATTTTAGTCTTAAAATTCTTAGGTAGCTAATTATAACATATCCTATTAATGTCATTCATTATTTATAAATTGATATCTTAATACATGCTGAAATTCATCTTATGAGAATAAAACTTTATTTCTATTCTCCTACTTCATGTATTTTCTTAATAATTTTGCCATGCTAAGAAAACTCAGAAGTCATATTCCCAAAACAATCTTTCTGTTCACTTATCAGATTCATATCTATATATAATTTTTATTTACAACATAAAAGAATCAAAATTCTACACCTATCACTAGCATCACTGATAATTAAGTAGTTAATAATACAACTAATTTAAACTACATATTACAAAGACATGTTCTCTACATGTTAAAATGATGTTAGGTAGCTGCTGAGTTCTACTTCACCTACTTGTCTGATAATGTTGGCCAGAAAACCAAAATGAAGCTATCGAAAATCTTATGGGTAAAATAAATGCAGAATAGGCATGTAAGCATTAAATGAAATTACTTTTATATTGTTTTCCATTTATGTAATTTTAAAATAATCACAGCCTATCAGCTTAAAAATTGCATAAAGACAACTAAACATTTTCTAAAATCTAAGACTGACCAAGTATTTTTTTTTCATATTTGGTCATTTGTATCAGCTGAAACACAATCCATTTAATTCCGTGTGTGTGTGTGTGTGTGTGTGTGTGTGTGTGTGTGTGTATGTGTGTATAGTGAGAATTCTCTATAGTATAAGTAAAAATATTGATTTGAAACTTGCATTCTGGAAAAATATTTTATGAAACAAAAAAAATGCCACATTTAAAATTTTAAAATGCATTTTTGTGATACTCAGCTGTTATTAAAATATTAATTTTTAGGTTGATACATAAAAATGCATGCTCATAAAAACAATTAGAATATTAATCATAAGAACCTATCAAACAAGTAAACTATATTTTTCTCACCCAAACATAAGGAAACGAACTCAAATAGCTGCAATTTATGGACCTTTACTTTAAGAAGTCCGTTTTTCTTTCATTGGTGAGCCTACATACTCCCTAAGTCAACTTCTCCAAATGTGTACAAACAAAAGGGCACCAACTTGTAAACCATGCATACACTAGGATTGGCTGACTTGGAATACAATGGATAACGAATGCTTGCTTTACCTCAGGGAAAAACAAGAGGTATTTAACAACCTTTCTGTATTTGAAGTGGTAAAAATAAGCCACCTTTTAGTTACTATTCCTTAAAATATCTAAATTATTCAATTCTATTTATTATTTATACACATTTTAATACACTAGGATTGAGTCTTTAGTCACCTCCCCTAATATATTATATAATCTTTGCATAGGGTACGTCCTCAATGCTTGAACAACTGAACGAGATTCTTATGTATTTATCCTGCATTTGAGATATTAAGTACCATTTTCCTTACCACAACCTGCAACACCATTAGTTCTGGATCCCATGACTTCATTTCCATATCTGTCCACACACCAGCACTGCCCAACACTGCCATGGCATTGTGTGGGCTTGTAATAACCATCTTCATCACACAGTGGAATGTACTGTCCTGTGAAAACACACATACACACATACGCAATATGAATAGGTTGTGTTCCTTTTGGATAGTCATTGATTATACATTAATTCACTCAAAACATACATATATGGAGTTCCCCAGTCCAGGCTACAAAGCTGGCTATCATCATTATGAAATGCTTACATTTCCTTTGTTAAGCAAATTTACTATCTTTTTATTTTTCATTCTGCAAAGGGTACTGTTTTGACAAGTATAATACAGAATTAGAATCTGATTAATGGCACTCATATTAAGTCATCCAGACCACTCAAATGGCATACCAGACCCTTCACCATCTTATCACTACCAACTTTCTATTATCATTTTCTCAAATTTTCATTCATACATTCCAAGTTCTTTCTACATCAAGCTGTTTTCAGTATTGCTTCATCTCTGTATACATCTTTTATTTTCATCTGGAATTGCCCTCCTTCACTCCCTCTTCCAATTTAAAATTTGACTTAAACGTGACACCACCCCCCCCCCGTGCCCCCCAGTATGAAGCCTTTTCTTCAGCTGGAAGATTTCTGATAGCCTTCTTCCACCTCGTGTGTGTGTGGGTGTGTGTGTGTGTGTAGTTTGCCATTGCGTGCTTTTACCACTACACTGTGAAATCCTATATTGGGATTTTTAAGTTGGTTTTGATTGTTATCTTAACAACCCTTAACCTCAGTTTAGTGGGAACGATAGACATTCATTTTCATATCTATAATATCTAATATAATACTAGGCACATTGCTAATGATAAATGTTTAATTAATAACTTAAAAGTGAATTCACATTCTTCAATAAACACTCACACACTGCAATGTGAGCTTTAAGAGATTAGAAAATTTTCCTGTCTTTCCCAACCATTCTTTTTTTTTTTCAGTGACTAGACATACTATAGTTATTTGGTGAAAGAAAAAAATTTGAATAAATTGATAAAACATGAAACTCATTTAGTCTTGGAAGCACATGGGCTTATAAATTCTCCCTTTTAAAAATATTAAAAAGTTTGATATATAATTAATTTAGTCTAAAAATTATAATTCACTTGAAAGATTTAAACTACTAGTCTTTCAGCGAGGTAGACAGAATATTATTAATGTGGAAAACTTGAGAAAAACTTCTGTGAATTTGAGGCCAACAAAAAATAAGGAAAATTTTCAACATTTTTAATCTACCTCTTAAAAAAACTTCCATAATTTAACATATTTGACATAAAAATGTGATGATGTATAGTGTGACCATCTAGTTTATCTTTTCTGGAAGTACACTTCGAAAATGAAAGAGAGCACTATTAAGAATTATGCTCAAACTTCAGACATCAACCAAGACTGAACTTGCAAACTGGAACATATGGCATCCTCCTATATAATAACTGATCAATTTTCAGACAAATACCATTATACTATGCAAATTATACTATGAAAAAATATTTAAGACATTCAGTATTCTGTAATAATGACTTTCATTTTTATTATATAAGAAGAATAAAGGTGACTATCCCCAAATGGGTACTAAATATGTTTTTTCAATTGTTTGTACCTTCAAATAATCAAAGCCTTAAATATTAATAGCTTTTTGTCACTAGTAAACCTTGATCAAGTCTAAAATAATTTTAGCTGAACATTGTACATGGCTAAACTTTGATTTGTAGAAACAAACAAACCAGTGTATGAAGGTATTATTTTCCTTTGTGACTTGTAAAGTGGCATACATTTTGTAAGACTTAAAAGAAACATGACACATTGTAGATTTTCTGACTAGTAATTCTTCACATCTAAAATTGCTTTATTACAAAAAATGAACCTTTTAATTTTGAACCAAGAACTTTCAAGTAATATGAAAAAGTTTCTCATCTAAACACACAATATAATAATATAGCATATCATAATATAATACCGATTAATCAGATTCAAAGCATTATAAAATTTTGTGCCACTAAATATATAAGGGCATTTATACGTGTTTAAAAAATCACATATGTGGTGTTCTGCATTGGATCCTAAAACTAGAAAAAAAAGGACAATAGTGGAAAAACTCCTGAAATCTAAATAAAGTCTGAGGTTTAATTAATAGAATTATAGCAATATTAGTTTCTTAATTTTGACAGATGGACAATGGTTATTTGATACATAGTAAGATGGTAACTTTAGGTGAGGCTGGTTGAAGGATATATGGAAACTATGTACTATCTTTGTAAACTTTTTTTAAATCTGAAAGAATTCCAAGGAGTTTAAAAATTGTATGTTTATAAGGACAAACAAAATCATATATAATAGTTTAATAATCTGATAGCTTTGGGAGGATTTTGGAATTATCTCTTTGTCTGTCTGTCTCCTATCTATCATCTATCTATCTATCTATCTATCTATCTATCTATCTATCTATCTATCTATCTAATCTAATCCATACATTTACTTATAAAAAGTTAGTAAGAGGCTATAATAAAAAAACACAAAAAAGTGTGTTCAGATTTTCTTGCGGTACTCAGGGCATGCTTTCACCCCCATTTCTATCTATCTCTACCTATCGTCTATAAGTATTTTTTCATTTTCATATATATATGCAATATATGTACTATCAATTCTTGAGTTGTTAACCATAGAACTGGAATTGAAGTTTCTGCTGATGCTTTAACTTTAGCATTGTTTAAGTCTCCTTTTTACTTAATAACTCTCAAAATGAACATTATATTAGGGTAATAAAACACACATAATATCTTTCAATAGGTAAGATAATAAAAATAAGTTTAATGGCTTTCAAAAACTTCATAAATTTTGTTACTGAAATTTAGTGTAGTCTATCTTTGTTGGATTAATATTGATTTTATGTTGCTGTTTCCCTGGGGTTATTTATGTAAGCAATAAAGGCTTCAGAAAAATGATCTATTACTCACCCAGGAGCTTCTTTATTCCTTGCCACTTCTGGATATTGCTGAGCTCCGTCTGGCAAGGTGGGTCTGCAATGACATTAAAAATGATACTTCAAGGGTTATAGTTAAACAAAGAAAAGTATAGTTTCTATATTATCGAACTTCAGTTAGCCTTTAGGTTGCTTTAGAGGACACATTACATATTAGTTATTCTACTTATGAAGATACATGCATGTAGATACACATGTGCATACACACATGTACACACACAGAGAAAAAAAGAAACAGAGACAGAGAGACTTTCCTGATTGTTAATATTAGATTATCTTGATTTTCTTCAGAATGACAGAATTGGATAAAAGAGAGAGAGAGAGAGAGAGAGAGAGAGAGAATGGTATAAAATACTTACTCTATGATGCAGAATGTTCCTTATCATTTACTTTTAAAAGGTCAATCAACTCAGCAATGTAAATGCAATAATGGACTGCCACTCAATTAATAAATTATGTTTTTCTCTCATTTAAATTTTCCTATGATATGGAGAAATAGCTTTGCATTGAAAAAGTGATCTATGAAAATGTTAATGTTTCTTTCAAGTTACATCAGAGATACCTTTATAAATTTTGATACTGAATAATGTTGATAGGCTTTGGTTTTTTTATTTCACCTGGATGCTTCAAGTATATATCCAATTTGAAAATGGGACATATACAATATTCTGATAAACCATCTTTTTAAAAAATAAAATATTATTTGGAAATAAGTATTTGCCTATTTTTCAAACTCAACCACTTAAAGGAGAACATTTTCAGAAGAGTATAAAATTCTAAATAGACACATTAAAAGTTTGACTTATTATATATAATTACATTCTTTTATGTAAGAAATTATTATATATCATTATATATTCTTATCTGAAAACAGTTCAATATATTTTATATTCATATTCTAAAAACTTGCTCTTAACATTTGCTATATAAAAACTGTTATAAACTACTAAACTGCAAAACAATAAATTAGTACCTATTTTCCTACATTACAACTTTTTAGGAAAAAGGCAAGGTATAATTAATCAGATAATTTTAAAATTCTTTTGAATACCAATGTCATAACATTTAGTTAATAAATTGCATGTAAGTAAAGAAGAATAAGGAAATGAGATAAAGCTTTTAAAACATATTTTATAGTTTAATATATAAGGACAAAAGTGTTTTTCCTTGGAGAATCTAAAACATGAAGAAAAAGTAAATTCTTTGAAAAGACTAAGCAATTACCTATTGTTGTACTTCATTTTGAAATTGGTCCAGTCGATGGCTTTGATTTTCCTGATAATTTTGTGAGACTATACTAAGTATTAAAGAAATAGAAGCCAAGTTGCGTAGTGTGGGCTTATAAAATACATATTTTAAAATATACTGCCCTGCAAATATGACATTTAGGACCAAGAGCAAAAATTTTAGCTGAAGTTTCAATATTACATTAAAAGCAATTCTTTTAATTGTTAATAGCCAGTTATTGTAAAGTAGAAGTTAACAATTGTTTATATTCACAACTGGATTGCCTGAAAATCCAGGTATGTTTGAGTCTGACTTGATTAGTAAACTGAATAAACCTGATTACTAGTTCTACAAGCTCTTTATATGGGAACATTTTAAGATTTCAAGAGAAATCACAACAGATTAGGCTGTTCATACATACAGGGCCTGATTTTGAAATATTTTTCCTATTACTTAAAAAGCAGCTCTGTCTGCCCTTTAACTTATATATACTTGCAGTGCTTTATTGAGATTCGCCTGTCATTTAAATTCACTTGCAAAGAACTGATCTAGAGAAAGGATAGTGACCCAACTAATTACCTGAAGGTTTGGACATGATTAGAGTTAAATATTCAGCTTAGGGTACATGCACAAGATTTATAAGACAAAATTGATTTCCCCTACTCTATTTCCTACCAAATAGTGTTTTAAGGTTATAGAAAATTCTAATTTTATATGCCTAAAATGGTGAGAGTCATGAATTAATCTTTTAATTTAATTGACAAATTTACAAGTAAATACTTCATATATTAGTTTAAAAAAACAAAGAAAACATAATAAAATTTTTTTAATATTTAAATTTTGTTTTTGAAAATAACATTGTTCATTGTTTTGCATTCTGAATTTAAAAACTTAAATGCCTATATTAAGGCCATTCACACATTATCTATATTAGAAATTGATAATTTTCAACGCAATGATAATGCATTTGAATTAAATAAAATGTCACAGGTAAAAATAAATAAGGAAATATCTATATGTTTATAATAGTTATTAATATACAAATGTGTTTTTTCTGTACTCACAACTAGTCATTTCTGAGAAATATATTTTTACTAGTCGTCAAATGTATATAGACAATTTTGAGTCAAAATGGAAAAGCGGATGTTACAGAGGTTCGTGAATGACTCTCCAAGCAGGCAGCACATGGTTGCACAGGCTGTATACTGCACAACTCCAAAGGGACACCATTCACTTCCACTGCATTATGAAGGATGCTCTGGAGTTGGACAGCAAGGTAGCTGACTTCCCTCTCAGTGAGCCGTTGCCCTTATTCCCTCTTTTCCTCAATATTTTATTATTCATATAGCCTCTCATGGAATGGATATACTTAGATAACTTTATTAAGTTTATTTAGTCAGTGTAGATTTTAAATATTCATAATACCAAAGGACAAAATTGTCTCTAATTTCTTTCATAAATAGAAAAAAAATCTTTTGTAAAGTTAATACACATGACCCACATTTGATATCTCTTTCTGTAGATTAAGTATAAATAACTTCTAAAAATATCTATTTTCACTGTAGTCCTGAGGAAAAATATTGAATATATTGTCAACTGAAATAGTAACTTGCTGATGTTACCTATATACTGAATAAGGTTTGCCAACAAGGTGCAGTGATGTCTCTATGACATTTTATATAGAGTTACCTTGCAAATTCTGAATATAGAATTAGAATTACTTAGAGACAGAAGCCTAAGAGTCATTTCAAATCCCAGTTCCTATATTCATTCTATAATGTGAAGTTATTTAAGATGAATAAATTTTGGTTTTTAACTATAAAATAGAAATAATATTTTCACTTTTATATATAAAAGACTAGATGGACATGAATAAAAGTTGGGTTTTTCTGTTTTTGCTCTCTTTCCTACATCATACACAGCAGGATTTTAAATGAAATAGCAACTAGTAATTGATTTACTTTCTTAGAGTAGAGGCTTAAACTATACTTTATGAAAATAAGTTATGAACTCCTAAGGCAACCAGAATCTCCAATTAATATTCCTCCTACTCATTCTTTCATGATTACTTAGAAAAATTATGCAAACCACAATTATATCCATTTTGTATTGCTTAATTGTCATGATTTAGAAAATTAGTCATAGAAACAAATTTATATTTTAATTAAAGTTAAAATAGGTTTCTTCTTTACAAGGATTTCACTTGCTTGAAACTTTATGTTATCAACCTCTTTATATTAAACTTTTGAGATTAACCTTAATTTCAAATTTTTAAAAGGCATTTTTTAAAAAACATCATTACTTTATTTTCCAGATATTTTCTAACATAATATAACTATCCTCTTGATTGGAGCTTTGGGTCAATGCGGATTAATAATACCCCATTATATACTTCTCTCTCTCTTTCTTTCTCTCTCTTTCCATGTATGTATTAATAATATATATAATTTTCATATATATAACTATTTTTGTTTATTCACTAAATAACAAATTAATGTGTGTACTATAGAGTTAAAACTTAACTTTTTATAGTGACTTTATTATAGTAAAAAAGAATTTATTTTTCAGTGAATAAACAAGAAAAAATATTCTTTTATAAGGTAAAATATTTGAATAATGTTTTTCAATTAATGATTATTCTTTTTTATAAAATTACTTAATGGACTAATTGAATAAATCAGTTACCCTGATAGAGCTTTTGTAACATTTTTTAGCATATTAAAGTAATAAACATAGTTTACCAAACTCTCCTAAACTTTTGAGAAGTTGTATAAATCCTTTTACCAGCTTGTGTACCATTAATTAAATTATTTCTACCATGTATCAAATGATCTCAGATAATGTCTTCATGTGACTATAAAAATTTTAACACTTTGGAAGAATACTGCTTAATAATTGAAAAGTATATAAAGCAAAATTTTCTCTGGGGACCTTTAATCAGTTCTATAAATATTACTGTAAAATCCAGGAATATTTTTAAAGTATTTATTTCTGTAGAAGAAACATTCAGAGTTATTCAGAATATTTTTAATTGTTCATTTATAAACACTTAAATGCGCTATCATAATAATAAAAAACTAAATTTGTCATTATTAAAAAAAAGACCACATATCTTTTTATGGCAGTTTACCTGGTTTTACTTTTTTATTCTTTAAATGATCTAAGTGTATACTAGTCATTAAAACTAAGATGTAGTTTTTTGGGGTGTTCAATAATTTAGAAGCACATATGTAATAATAAAGTCAACAATATATTTTTGTATGTGTGTGTATGATCTAGAATACTTTAATAAAGCAAATCCAATTTTTAAACTTTGTTTAAAATGGTTTATAGTTTAGCTACTCTACAAACACTGGTGTTGATTCACTACCAATCTATTTATTGATAATCATTTCATCCCTAATTACTAAACTATTACTGACAGATGAAAGAGTAATTGAGATAATACAATGCCTTAAATAATGTGTTGGTTTTCCATATGAAAAACTGAGAATCATTAATAGAGTTTCAAGTAACTTATTCATTCTCTTAGGTGTCA
The DNA here is from genome assembly GCF_000151845.1 of Pteropus vampyrus. Classification (NCBI taxonomy): domain Eukaryota; kingdom Metazoa; phylum Chordata; class Mammalia; order Chiroptera; family Pteropodidae; genus Pteropus; species Pteropus vampyrus. Next base: position 5,323,453 of record NW_011888869.1, read on the forward strand.
AGAATTTTAAAATGCAGTGACAATAGCAAGTGTATCGCATTAGACTAATTCCCAGTTTGCTTTCTTAATTAGCATCGAAGTGACATATCAGTGTTTCCTTAGTTTTCCCCAAACTTTATCATAATGTGAGTTTTTTAGATGCTTTTCCTTTACATACTTAATTTTATATCATGTTAACATGTTCTAATACAGAAAAAAGCATTAAGAAGTAGCATCATTTCAACCCTTCAGGTTACCTCATCTCTTCCAGAGAATCAGGACAATTTTCTTTGCTAGCAAAGTTTTATAAAGCTAAGTAATTGTGAAAAGTTTGAAAGACTAAATCATTTTAAAACCAAATAAGTAAAAATAACTTTATGGTGAATGCTGTGGTTCATTCAGTTCATTTAATAAGATCAAAACAGAACATTAAAACTCTATTGTATAGTGATAAAAAAATATTTATTTGCAGATAGAAAATTAATTTTAATGATTACTTTCAATATTGACGTTCTCATATCTCTACGTGCTTTTTGGTGGTTCATAATGAAAACTACAATGAAGTACGTTAACATAAATTATTTATTACTATTTTTCATCTTATTTAGCATGTTTTTCATCCCTAGCAGAATTATATTGTTCAACGTGATGCTTATTTGCTCTTTCATTAAACACTCGAATTAGAAAAGAATCTACCAAAATGAATGGGTATAGTGTGCAATTTTTTTTATCATGAAGGAATAGATAAAATTTGACATGCAGTTCAACTATCTGCATTGGTAGGTGTCTCATCTTTTACCTTGCTGTCTCTGGAAGCAGTAGCACCATTCATTGTTAGATATCAAACTGTCCTTGTACGTGTCACAAGAATTAAAGAATGCCTTTGTACACTGTTCATTCTTATCCAGGTAAATGCTTCCAAGCTCTGACTGGTCCAGTAATAGGTCATAGTTTGTATCAAGTCTGTTAAACATCCAGCCAAGTGAATCTTTGCAAATTGGCAAAATACTGGTATCAAATCCTAAAGGCAAATACAGAAAACGATTAGTTACATCTGAAAGTCACCATCAGCAGGAAGCAAAATAAAATAACAAAATAGTTGGTTTGATAGGGTATGATGTAAAAATAATTGAAAATAAAGATATAGTTATTTAGAATAATTTTCAATCCTATTTAGCATTTTTAGGATACTTAGAATTAAAAATTAAATAAGTACTGACTCCAGGAGATTTATGGACCTGCGAAATTCAAATTTCACCACCTTTTCAGATGTATTAAGGTATTCAGAATCTATTTACTGCTTTCTATCTGTCATCACCAGGCTAGGCAATAGGGACAAGGTAAAAGGTATTTGTGACACTTTCATAAAAGTGTAGAGAAATTCAGCAATATTTTTTTCATTGTTTACATTTTTATTTGTAAAATTGTTTATAGAATTAAAACAGAATCCTACCACTCAAACAAAGTAAATTGCTCATTTCCTATTACTTTCCAGGTCCTGACACCATGGTTCTGGGAATACAGGATAGAAAAATGTAAATAAGGCTCTTATTCTCTTGGAGCTTACTCTTAAAACAGCATGGGTTGAGATTTTGATTGAAACTGTTTCTTACTACCAGAAGTTGTAATATGCTCAGGGATTACATGAAGAAAGCAACCTGTAGAAAACAAATATACAAAATACTATAAAACCATTCAAAGAAACTGAGTTCTAGGTATGAGATTTCTGGTATGCCTTTGAACCACACCTTCCCTCCCAATCTCATTTTATGGGCAATGGAGAAGACTAACGGTGATATATATGCCTGTATGAATAAAAGCTATGGGAAAAAGAGACAAGCTATTACCTTTTGATGACCATTCAGAGTTAGTGAAGACAAGCTATCTTCTCCTTTCACCTCCCTTTGAGAATGGAGGCCTCAACTGGTTTGTCTCCCAAAGCTTAGCACGGAGGACTCTAAGAGAATCCTAGTAAAGTCTACGAATATCTGCAAGGTGAGATGGACTTCTGATTTCCAGGTGAATATCTGCTTATCTACTTTTCAATGAATCCCGTTATTACAAAAGTGAGAAAGATAATGTCCAGCCTTGCAGATCAAAGGCAAAGACTTCTCTGGAATTCAACCAAAGCCTGCAGACTCACTCTCAGTGTTGGGGGGTACAGACGTAGATGAGATATAATCACATGCCCAGAGACACTGAACAAAAGGCCTACAGCTAGGGAAACACCAACCAGTGTTTCCTGTTTAGGGACAGGTGGTGGAGAATCGTGGAGGGATAAGACAGCCTCAGATTCAAACAAACACTCATGGACTATCTTTTCAGAACAACCAATGACTAAAATGTTAAAAGCATGGAGTGACATGATGTGATTTTTGTTTTTAAAGAAAAACACAATCTGTCAGGTG
>NW_011888869.1:5327094-5345494 GCF_000151845.1 Pteropus vampyrus
AAACCCAGAAATGTGGGTGGTATCTAGAAGCTGAGTCTAGCCCTCACACTATATAGCTAGCAAAGAAACAGAAATCTTGGTTCTATAACTGAAAGGACCTGAATTTTGTCAACAACTCAACTGATCAAAGAAATGAATCCTCTCGTAGAGCCTCCAGAAAGGCCTGTAGTCCAGCAGACACCTTGCTTTTTGTGTGGTGAGGTCTGTTTTAACTTTTTGGGTATAGAAATGTAAAATAAATTATTATTGCTTCAACTACTAAACATCGTGGTCATCTGTTACATCAGCAATAGAAAATTAATATAGTTTATAAACTATATAATAAAGATTTTTTGTGTGTGCTCTAGGGTTGAAACCCCACAGTACTTTGTTATGATGTTTGCTCTAAGCAGCTTATTAGTTTTGCAAGTGATTAAAAATGAGAAAAAAAATCTCTCTTATTTTAAAGGAAAATCTGTTCTCTGACACAATACTTCTGACAGCAAACATGTGGGTTTTCCTCACCAAGCGATTCTCCATTTCTCTGTGGACAACAACAGAGGGTCCTGCAGTTCACTTCTGACACCACCTACTGAATGAGTACAGAATCTACAAGATTCTCTTCGCTCCCCCTCCTCCCCCCGCCCCCTGCCACCACACTTCAGACACCAATCGCAAGCAGTGGATCCCAAGAGCATCCACACTTCAACGATATTTTCTGTGACGTGATATTTTCCTCTGGCTGGCCACTACCTCTTAGTCCTTGAACATCCAGTGATCCAATCTTACTGTTGGAGTTCACTCACTATTTCAGATGGCCTTCTTGGGCAGAATTTACATTAGTTCTTACTCATATGGTTCCAATGTTGTCCATGGTTACTATCTTTGTAGTTTTTGCCCAGATACATAATTCCAAAGCAGCAGTAACTTTTCTTTTCTTTGATGCCAAGCAAGTAAGCAGCTCATGGCTATCTCTACTTTTTAGATTTTCCTGGTGAAGTTCAGGCCATAATCCACTGGTCTGGGAGCACACAGAAAACTCTAAGTGGTTCTGTTGAAATCCCTCCCTTAACCTGGAGTGAAGGGAGGCACCCTCATTTCTTCTTAGAGAAGTCAAGAAATCATAGCAGAGCTCTTTCTAAGTAAATCCTCATCATAAAGTCTGTTGGCATCTTTGCTTCCTTTATCCTTTTAGATCCTCCTTTGCCTATATTTTAAGGGCAACTCATTTATATCTGCAAAATTCCTTAACAGTAGTATTAGAATAGTGTTTGTTTGAATAACCAGGGGCCAGGAAACTTGGAAGAACCATCTTTAGAATTCTGCCCCCTAAACTGTCCCTAAATTAAACAGGATATTTGAGTAGAAATATAAAAGTGCAAATATGAGTAACCAGGGATTATGGGGCAGGGCATTCCAGGTAAATGAAAGAGTAAGTAAAAAGGATCGAAGATTGGGGCAGAAGCTACCAAACACAAAGTCTTTACAATTAAAAAATATCTCTTAATATTCCCTGAATGTTTATGCTGTTGCAAAAAAATAAGTTTATTGACTTTTAGAATGCAGACACATAGCAGCTTGTTTCCTAATCCTGTGAAATAGCAAGCCTATTTTAACAATTACATTTGCTTAGTCAGCAAATATATAATCAGCATAACTGAGATTAACATAAATAGATGTAACATCATTCAAATAAAAACAAAAACTCAGTAAATATGATTGCAAAACATTCAAAATGGCTGAAGGATTGTCCTCAGTCACGAAGGTTTAATATTTTAAAAATTGCTGTAATTCCCCTACCTCAAAAAAAGTATTGTTTGATTTGCTAAGGAAGAGGCATAAACAGGAGTAAGTAATGAAAATTAAAATGCCATTCTATTCCTTACTGGGTTCAATACATGCTCCTAGGCTTTGTTGATTTAAAGACAGATAAAACAAAAATCTTCCCTTCAACCAGTCATTTAAATAGCTATTTTATAGTCTGCTTCCAGTAATGGCTGAGTAACATTTACTGGACTGAAACCCCTACCCATAAGTTTTTAAATTCTGCACATAATTAAAAACAAAAACAAAAACAAAAACAAAAAACAGAAAGCAACAGAAGAGTGAATAAGAAGCAGGCAGATTCTGGTGGAAAGTCCACATTTTGAGGAGGGTAGTTATATGGAGATATGAAGTAAATTCCTGTTTTTCACTGTTATCCTGGGGGCAGACAGAGTTGAGAGAGCAAAGACAACAGGGACACAGGTGAAAAAAGAATGTAGACATTCTAGCCTAGAGAGCCAGAAAATTTTGTATAACCATCGAAGTACAATGAGGGAGAAATATAGGAAGGAAAGGAACCAGAAAGCCAAATATTGCCTGCCCCAAATTCTGATGACCCATCAACCACACATACACACTGTAGACTCAAATCACCTCCGCTAGAGACTACAAATATGAACTGAGATTAGGGCTGGCACCCAAGAAATACAGTTTTCATTTTGAGCCCAACAAAATTAATCATGTGCTAAAACAAAAAACATTCATTGGACTAAAGCGATATAATAAAACATCCCATAATTTAATATCCATAACATCTGGGACACAATCCAAAATTATGACTTATGAAACACCAAGACAATGGCATATATACTTAAAAGAAAAGACAATAAGAACAAATTTGAGATGACCCAGTTGTTGGAATTAGCAGATAAAATTTTAAAATAACGAAAATAGCTATTTTTAATGAAGAAAAAAATTGTAATCTCTGCAATGAGAGAAACAAGTAGAGAAATAGAAATTATAAGAAAGAACTAAATGAAAATTCAAGAACAAAATAACAAAGCAGCCTATAATTTTTTTTTAATCACTAGATGGCTCCAATTGCAGAAATAAGTTTCCAGAAGAAAAATTAAACTTGAATATAGATCAATTATAATAACATAATGTGAACGAAAGAAATGAATAGAGCCTCAGGGAACTGCTAGGTAATATCAAGGAATACAGCACAGGGAGTTGAAGCCCCAGAAGAGAATAGAAAGATGGTATAGGAAAAATAATTTGAGAAAATAATGGTGGAAAATGTGCTTAAATATGTAAATTTACAGATGAAAGATATGCAACAATCTTCAAGCAAAATATATACAAAGAAGGCTATTCCTAGTCAAAATCTTAAGAAGTAAAGATAAATGCCGAACTTGAAATCAGCAGGAAGATAATGACACATAACAATTAAACAATGATTCAACTGCAGCCTGGCATTTCATCAGAAATTTTAGAGGCCAGGAAGGCTTGAATAATATCTTTAAATGTTGAAAAAAAATGAGAAACAATTTTAAAAATCTACATGCAGTAAAAATGTTCTACAGGAACGAAGGCAAAGTCTTTCTGCTTTCATCTAGGGGGTAGAAAGTTGAAACAAATATTGCTCCAACACTACGAATAAGGAAAAATGAAAATCTACAAAAACATACCTCTTTTTGAACCTGCCAGGTACTCTGTGTCCCAGGGCAATGCAATAACCCAGACTCTGAAAAGAGGCCCATGTCTCCAAGAGATGGGATGCGAGCACTTGCTTTCCAAAGACAGTCACTGAATACTATACAAACTAACAAGGAGAATTCAGCTAAAATTGTCAATGAATTTATAAGGGCTGAGTGTGGGCTAGCCTGACAGTAAGTAATCCCAGGAAGCCACTAAAGTAAGAGGACTTTATTCCACAATCTCAGCAAGTGCTCTCCAGGAAGACCTGGGCAAGGTAAGAGGCCAAAGGGAGCCACCTGAGAAGCAGAAGCTGCTGTGGGAAAGGTATGGCGGTCCACCTATATCCTCCTTCCTGTATTCCTTATAGAACAACATCATAAGTCATCGGGGAGAGCAGAATGCTCTGTCACTCTGAGGACATTTGTGGGGATATATTTTACCCAGATGAAAAGGAAAGAAATAATAAAAGCTGTTCTTGAGTAAGAAATATTTCAAGAGCTAATGGATTCTACAAAATTAATGAAATACTGCAAACCTCAAAGATAAGAATCTTAGAGATCACTAAAAAGAAAGGCCTACCAAGGAAAGAAGGAAAGAACTAAGGAAATGAAACCTAGACACATCAGAGTTGAGGTGCTCAAAACCAATGATAAGGAGAACAATCTTTCAAGCAGCTAGAGGCAAATACATACTCCTACAGAGGAAAAAAAAAAGGAGAGAATGGTGGCCAATTTCTCAACTGAAACACCACAACCCAATTACAATGGAAGGACATTTGTAACATGCTGAAAAAAAAAAATTAAACTCTCAATCCAAAATTATCTTTGGATAATATCTTTGTACAAGGAAAGAGAAATGGCTTTTAAACAAACAAAAATGAGAAAAAATTATTTAAAGCAGATGTGAACTATGAGAAAAGTTAAAAAATGCATTCTTCATGAAGAATAAATATGATACTAGACAGAAATTTGGTTTGTTACCAAAAGAATAAATAAACAGAAAACTCTAAAAAATTCTGGAAGTAGCATAAAGATGTATATAAAATTTATACTTTTAAAAAAAATTCATTTTAAAATAAAATTACCTCTAACCTAAAGTTATTAGCAATGTATTGTATGTTCGTAGCATATGCAAAAAATATATGTCAAAAGAGCACAAATGGTGAGACAAATTGAGAGTTGTATTTCCTTCTAATAAATATGGAATGACAAAATGTATTGTGAAGGAAGATTGTGACAAACTGCATTTGTATCTTGTAAATCCTAGGACAATCATTAAAAGGAAGCAAGAATAATAAACCAGGAGTAGAGATAAAATGAATCATAAAAATACTTAATTTGTCCAAAATAAGGCATTATAAGAGTGAAAAAAATGGGCAAAGTAATGATAGGAAAAATAGAGAACAACTAGTAAGAAAGTAGATTGTAATTAGATCACATTAATAATTATACCAAATGTAAATAATCTAAGCATATCAATTAAAATACAAAAAAAGTCAAATTGTATAAAAATGTAAGACTGAACTATAAATTTCCCTGAAGGAAACTGTTTAAAATAAAATGACATAGTAGATTGAAATTAATGTTTGGAAAAAATAAACCATGCAAACACTACTGGAAAGAAAGCCAGACTGACTATTTAACTTCAGAATAAGGAATGTTATTGAGATAAAAAGTTACTACATAATGATAGAGGGAAGACATAAAAACCTTGAATGTGTATGTATCTAAAACGAAGCTTCAAAATGCATGAGAAAAAAAAACAATAGAACTAAGCAGAGGAAAAGATAAATTCTCAATTATATCTGGAGACTTCAACACTACTCTATAAATAATCAATAGAACAAGTAGACGGAAAAACAGTAAGGGTATAGAAGATCAGAATAATATTATCAATAAACTTAAAATAATTTATGTTGATAGAACAGTCCAATAAATAATAAAAGAATACATATTCCCATTAAGTGCATATAAAACATATTCTGAGCCATAAAACAGATCTTAACAAATTTGAAAGAACTGAAATCATACAAAGTATGTATCAGAACATAAAGGAATTACAGTAGAAATAAATAACAGATGGAACTATGTAAAAATATGTAGAAAACAAACAGAAAATATAAAGAGTACATGTGGATTAAAGGATTGTAAAGATGTCATCAAAATTCAGTAAAGAAATATGATCTATTGCCGGAATCCTCTCATATCAATAAATTGTGGATGGTTTAAAGATTTAAGTGAAAAAAATATATACAGTAGAAGAATATCCAGTATTTTTAGAAGAGAGATTTGTCTTAAGAAACACAAATTAAGAACTCTGAAATCAAAACAGAAAGATGGAGTAAGAAAATATCTGCAACACAAAAAAAAGATTAAAAGATTAAATGTTTATGTGAAGATATGTGTGAGAATAAAGATTGTAAAACCATATACACCAGGCTGCTAATAATTTTTTACCTCGTGTTGTGTAATGATTTTGAGCTATTTTCTTTTCTTTTTATTTATATTTTCACCTTTGTTTTAGCTATGACTTCTTGATGCTTTTAAGATCCCTATAATGTACACATTCCAGCTTGTGTATAACTCAACTGGCCGAGTAAAATTCAATAGAAATAATGCTTATATTGCAAATGACTAATACATATAAATAATGTATGTAATGTAAAACTTTGTTTTACTTTTCTGCATAGATTTTTTTTTAACAATTTATTTGTTGTTATCTTTTTTGGAGGGGAGGTGTTTCACTCTTTACTAGGTTCTAAAAGTTCAAATTAGTGGTTAAATGTGCTCTAAATACCCTAGATGGTTATATTTTGAAATTAAGGTATTCATTTTGTTGAAAACAGAATATAATAAAATTGAAAGTATTCCGTTTACCTTGTGAGACTCATCCTACTTGTTAATGATTCCAAAATTGCCAGTGTTAATTGTAATGCCCTCTCCCTGGAAAAATACAGTTCCTAAAGACTAGGGGTTCACCAAAAAGTTTTGGCACCTAGCAAATCCAATGGATAATTTCCAAGGACATGACAGTGCAACAAAACAATTTTATTATGATATATCCTTCACTTACCACATTTATTTTATAATTATAGTTTTAATTTATATAGGATTACATTAATTATCTAAACATGAAATACATAATTTCTACAAAACTATAACATCCAAATATTAAGATATTACCTTAGTAATACTAAAGTATATAATTCAATTTTATTAGAGTTTTTGTGTCTACCTAATAAAAGATGTTTCAATAACTAGAACAAAATTAGTAATGATCTGTATTATTCATTTTATTACTTGAAATGAAAGAAAATTCATCTTTTAGCTTTACAAATCTTTGTTTTCAAAAGATGAAGTTCCCTGCTATAACTAGAAGGCTCCTAATTACATTCATAGGGCATTGTTTTTAAGCTATCTGATTCCAAATTGAATCTTCTTCTCAATGTGAAGACAGCATGACGTAAAATGAGCAATATCTTGTGAAGAAATTAGAATGCATTCATCTACCCTGAGGGTGTAAGTAATTCTATCATTTTCTCTGACTGAGGAGAACATTTGGTAAGTAGGAAAGAAAAAATAAGACATTATCTTAATCCGAGTCAGACTGTTAATCTGAGGATTTTGTATATGATTGTAATGTCCTAATGCTTTCCAAGTGGACAAAAAGAAAATTAATATAATATCTCTTTCAAAGGACGCACATGCACAAACACACACACACACACGCACACTCAATTGCAACCATATTTTAAAAAAGAAACCTAGGTATAGTATTTCTGTTCTGTAATTTTCAGAGATTTAAATAGTAAAAGAAAAAATATCAAGGCATAGAGATTATAATAGTAAACATATACTTATTGAGAAAAGCCTAAAATAAATACTTTCAGGATATAATGATAATACAATCAGAGGCTAAATAGTTATATTTCCTTCACCTTCTTATCATAAAACATATTTAAAATTTTTTGCTATCTTAGTACTTTTCAAAAAAAAGTCATTTTTGTCAGTAATAGCTCCAAAATATATCCAAATAAAACATATCCAAGAAGCGTAATTTTTTAATATACAATAGATTTGTTAAAAACTGGCAAACTTTACCCTCTTGCTTAATTACTTAAAAAGCTATATCAGTATTGATCTTTTTTGTCAACTGAAACCATTTAACTGTGAAATATTTACACTAGCCAAGATTCAGATAAATGATCAATTCTTTTTTTGGTAATAGCTACATAATTCTTTATGTAACAGCTGTGATGCAATTTGGTCAATTAAAAACTCAGATTAGTTTCCTATTGTGTACTAAAAAACAATAACTACTAGGGAAAAAAAACTACTATTTCACCACACCTCAAAATATTTTTGACAGTGTAATAAGGTGTTTAATTAATGTAAAATATATAGCAGTGTTAATCTGATAGCCAGTATATGAGGCTAGCAAGTTCTCCTTTTTTTTATAAGGCTACAGTCCACATTTGAAGTTCATTGCCTTATAAAAAAAATAGTAGAGTATCTTCCCATTTAAGTTTCATCAAGTCGTGACCCTTTTATTTCAGTCTTGCTACTGTCAGAGATTTGCATTTCTGGAGCCTGCATGTCATTCAGTAATAATGAGAAAGCAGCTACGAGCGACTTTTATCACTGTTTTGAAACTAGGACAATTTTGACATAACTTATAATTAGATTTATTAACTTAGTCATTAATCTAATTGTTACTAAGTCCGTGTTATGTGCCAGTGCCAATTCTAGTAGCTGGGGATTCTACAGTAAAAAATTCTTGGCCTTATAGAACTTACATTTTATTTGGAAATGAGACAAAATAAAACGAGTAAACATTTCTATATCGGGTCGTGACATATGCTATAAAGTAGAGCAAAGCAGCATAAGAGGAGACGAACATTCTATGGTGGTGCATTTTACATGTGGTGAAAGAAAATGCACCTACTGCTGGATACTGAGCAAGATGCTGAATGAAGTGAGAGAACACAGACACCTGGGTGAAGAGCATTCTAGGACCCCCAAACCAGCAAATATGAAGCGAGTGTCTCCATTATGAGGAATTAATCAAAATATCCTGTAATACCTCTTAGAACCTACAGATAGGACAGCAGGTAATGATTAAGCCACAAGAGTATTTGTACTACTTGTTTTTAGCAAGCTGGCTTATGAGTAAGAAAAAAAAAATGAAGTTAGAGAGCATAAACTCATTCTGCATTCAGCTTAAGGATTGTTAGTTGCTATGTAGTTATATAATGAGGCTGGATTACAAAAGTGGCATAAATGAAAACAGAAGATGTTATGCCTTGATTTGTATTTTTACTCATTATAACACTGTAGAAAAAAATTAAACTAATAGAAAAAGTTATGCATTACTCAAGAAAATAACTTAGACTATTAAAGTATACCAATTAATTTATATATAAAAAGAAGAGTAGTAAATTTTCAGATGATTTTTATTAAGTTGGCCCTTTAAAAACTACTATTGTTTTTTATTTCTAAAATTGGTAATTTCATATGGTTCAAACTAATCTATGCATTTATGCCCTACGATGTTTGACCAGGTACCAGCTCTTCCTTTGGCCAATGTTTAGAGCCAGCTTTTCTGGATTACATCTACGAGCCTTTACTGCTATGTGTGTTTGGTTGAGAAACAGCATATATCTATAGATTTGTATGAAGTGAAGTAAAGAGCTGAATTTTTCAGATTATTTAAAGATAGAAAGTATTGATAAAGAAGGCATGGGCTGACATCCCCTTTTCATCCTCCTCCTGCGTGCCAACCAATTCAGTGTCAGCTCAAACTCACCTCTTGAACTCATAAATAGACTTTACACTTTATATTAGTGTATGAGGTTAGATCAAACAGATTTAAGTTTTGAGAATTATTTTGTTAAGAAACCATATGTTCTAGTAACAAATATTCTAATGACATAGAAAGTAAATTCTATGTTATTCCAAAGAGTTAAATTAGGATGAACCATTTATGAGAATTATACTAATTTAACATCACTAGAGATATAGATCCACCAAAAGACAAATATCTACCTCAAAGGTAATATTGTATAAATTAAACAAGAGATATTGACATTTAAGCATTTTTCTTGGTACAACTAGAAAATTATACATATTTTGGCCATTCCTTATATATTTATTATTATTATTACTATTATGATATTTCAAAACAAATAAGAATTTTTTTCTAAATTTTTCTTTAGATCTTCACTCTTTCTATATCAAATTTGAAGTTAGTTGATTAAGCATAAGGAAGGTGTTCTGACCAACCAAAATGTAGCAAGCTCCCCTCTCAATGATCAACTTCCATCTACTGTCATTCTTTAGTCAAGTGAATGTTGGAGTCTGAAGACAAATGGGTGAAAACTGGTAGAGAGCTAGGTGGATGATGAAGAACAGGATAGGGATCCCCAATGTGGAGAATAGAAAATGACAGATTCTGAGAAGAGACTGACTCACAGGAAACTGTAGACTCCTGGGGGAAGGTCAAAATCAACTCCCTGTACTGGGGGCTAGATTTCATAAAGAAGCCCATGACAGTCTAAGAGACACAGGAATAAGGTGCCATCCTCCAAGGCTTGAGAAAGCGGTAGCCTTCCTGATAATCTGAGGCAAAGCCAGTGAGACTGCTTTCCATCCCAGGTAGGACTACTGACAGGAAGGGATGTCACCAAATAGACTGGGACCCAGTGAACAGACAGAGGAAAACCACCACATATCTCAAGGGCCCAAGTAGCCAAAGATTAAAATAAAAAATCAATTACATATTGAGCTGCATAAATTTGAGAGGAAGCAGTTTTCCTAAATCTAAGACACACACACACTCACACACACATACACACTATTTAAAAGTACAGACATTTAAAAAGTGTGTAGAACTACTTTCTAGACTGAAAAGTACAATTTCCCAGCTAAGTAACCCCATAAGTGAATTGTAAGAGGGATCCATCACCCTTGAGCACCAAATTAGTGGCCTAGAGAATCAAGTGTGAGAAATATATAAACACACAGACCAAAGATATAAAAGAATAGAAATTATGAGTGAAATAAGAAACTTAATAGTCTCAGATTCTTGCTCAGTACATAAATGGATCACTTATATTTAGGAATAGAGTTTGTCCAAGAGCTCACAATTGCCCATTTGGGCTTGACCAAATTTTAGCCAGGCTTTTCTCCTCCCCAGACATCTAAACATTGGCTTTTCTATAAGTCCGAGCAGGGATGAGAACACTTAGATGCAGAACATCCCTACTTAACTACCTATTCTGAGACTCTGCTGACCACAGAGAGAACTATTCGCTGTTCAAGTGCCCAGCTTTTGCTACCTGCTCATCCTACCCACTTGCCATCCTCCTCTACAAAGGTACTGCTAGCCCTGCTGACCCCCTTCTATTAAAGAAAAGCCTTTTTCTGTGATTGATTTGTGATTCTAGCAAGTCTTGAGGTTTAAACACTCTCCTTACAATAGTCTTTTTAAAATAAAGTCTGTCTTTACTCAGTCCAGATTTGTTTTTTATTTGACATTTATATGGTGTGTGACTTGGAGTGCTGAACACCCCTTGAGCCCCAATGTCTTCACTTAAGTATTCATGGAAGCTTCTTGGACCCTTTGTGTCTTGCCTGGCTGGGAAAATTCGGGTCCACAGTGGTGAGTCACAACTCTTGATCCAGTGCAGTGGACTTGTCTGCTGTAGCAGAATAAGAAGGTACTTTGATTCAGTTAAATGGAACTCTTCCCTGTTTTTTGTTTGAGTGAGAATCTTCTTAGACTGACATCTTCTTGGCTCGTTTTGAGTGGGAATTTAACCCCTGACTCTTTCTGTGGAGCAGTTCTATTCTGGGCTCTTTCGTGAGGCCTACTTAATTTATTTAACTAGTCTCCTCTCCACCTTGCTGACTACGTATTGCACCCCTATGGCACTATTTCCTTCCAATGTCTCCACGAATGGCAAAATGTCATTACGGATAATTTGACACTACAATGACCATTTTCAAAAAAGGATCCTCACAAACCAGCTCATCTAAGAACTCTCCATTTCCATCAATCTTCGTTCCTTCTTCGCCCTTTTTTTTTTTTTAACCACTTTCAATCTTCCCATCAGCTCCCTAAAATCTTTTGATTTGTTCTTCAACATCCTCATCTCCTCCATCTTTCTTTTCATTTCTGCTAAAGGCCGTCTGTAGTCAGTCCGGATCTGTTTCTGTTTGACTTTTTAATGGCGCCACAACTTGGAGCATTGAACACCCTTTGGACCCTACCATCGTCACCCACATGTTCATGGAGGCTTTCTCTTCCCGCTCCTGCCCCTTAATCCACTCTAGTCACTCAAGCTCTGGACTCTGGCCTATCAGGGGCTTTCAGGGGATCCACGGACTCCAATAGCAACCGTCTGAGGTCTTTCTAGTATTATTGGTCATTTTTGCTATATGTGTTTGCTACTATATTTTTAAAATATATAGATTTCTGTTCTGTCCATTAATAAATTATGCTTATTGCTGTATCTTATAACACTATATCCTACTTACTCCTTTTTAGCACAGACTTCACCTTATAAAATAGTAATAATATCACCACTACATTCACTTTTATTACATTTGTCTGACATACTTGCTGACATTTTTTTGTCAATCTTTCTTTGTTACTTAGACTTAAATGTCTTTCTTATAAACTTTCATAGTTGGGTTTTGAGTTTTCAATATGACAGTGAGCATACTTTGTATTTTTTTAATAATTAAGATAAATTCAACATAAAGTACAGGAAAAAATTCTGATAAGATACAGAATGTTTGCCATTTAAACATTTAAACATATTACCCAGAAGACAAAGAAAACTTATCTTGCAATCTCTCATTAAAAGCAGATCAATATTCCAAGAAGATTTTGTCATTTTAACAGAGACAAAATCAAATTTTAGTTTTACATCAGTATATTGTTTGATACTAATTTTAAAACATGTCATAAGAATAAATCCTTTAACTATTAGCCAGCATGGACCATGACAAATAATATTTTGGGGAAACCTTTTATATTCTGTATTTATATAGACTTTGTTTTGTGTATTTTTGAAACAATTAGTCATTTTATTTTGAATAAAACCATATTTTCTAACAAAATTATATTTTGCATACCTTGCAATCCAGATTGCCTGCCTTATATCATTATATTTCCAAGTATAGTCCTATTTATATAGAGAAATTATAATTTGTAAATATAATTTTATTTTATACAAAAAATTATAAGAGATAATTTTAAACTATTATGCATTTGAATTTTGTAGATTAGCAGAATTTATATACATTTTATATTTTTTTATAATATAACTTTTTAATGTGGCAAAAATAGACATGTTTATTAATAATCCCAAATGTATACAATTTAAACTAGAAACTATAAAATTAGTTTGAACTATAAAAATTAGAGGCAAAAAAGTATATAAATTTAAAAATATGCTTTAGTGTTTTCTATTTTTTAGAAACTAGCTATTTAGTGACTATATATTAATTAATTTGCATAAGGCTAAGGTTTCAAATTACCTAAACATCTTAGAAATTATATTTAAATTTCGATATTTAAAAGTCAGCTTATTATAAAACATAAATAATGTTGAAATACAGTTTAATATTGGTTTAATTAGTTAAAAACAAATTTGTATTTTTTATAATCCCAACCATCATAGATGTAATACTAACTTATTCAATCAGTTTACCTATATGTTTAGGAAAAACACATCTAAATAGAATAGAAATTTACACCTGTATTATACTTAATGCTGATAACTTTGAATACAGAGCTGTTTTTATTAAAAAACAATAGCAAACTAGTCTTTTCTTTTTTGCCAAAGCTTATTTAAATTATGTGAATTGAATTTTTAAAACATTTGGGTTATTCTTGATAAAAATATTCAAGTATGAAAACTGGTAGGAAAGGTATAGACATGAATTTAAAAATCAATATGTAAGGGTCTAGAACAAACTTTTACTCTATCCTAGATATGTTTATTTCATGAATAAAGGAGCAAATATGCTTGTTTCTATTAAGTAACATGAAGCATCCTACTCCTAGGGCATAAAAAAATTAATATCTGCCAAAAATTTAATTGATAATTCCAAAGACAAATCTGAGAAATACTCCCACAGGGTAGGAAAAATACTATACTCTCTTTCCAAAGTATATGCATAGTCATCATATATGCAAAGATAATTATTATGTCTGACGATAATAGTTTAATTGTATAGCTTAAGAACTATTAAATTCTTTAAGAACATAAACAAGTTTCATAAATACAAAAAAGGTTGAAACAAGAAAATTCCTTGACGAGAAGAAAACAAATGAGGTAATTTAGGAAATATAGATTATGGATGACGGTGCCATTTTATAAATGATTTTGTTTGAAATTGATATTTAAGGATTGCAAGTGAGTGAGGATGGGTCACATCACAATAAGCAAAGAAGGGTGAATACTTGAGAGTCTGTCAGTTCCAAGATGCTGCTCATGATCACTGCCCTACCTCCTCTTCTCCCATTTTAGAGCAAATGTTTCAATCTTTGAAAATTCCCTAAAATTAAGCTCATGTTTCAATATCTTATTATTACTCTTCCAATTCAACTGGAAGCTAAATGCTGTCTCTGAGGGATATCCCTTTTTCTACCAATCGATTGTCACAAATGCTTTATTTCCTTGCAAAATATGGTTGTGCCTGAAAATAATAACAATGTTCTGATTTTTCTTTAGCACCTAAGTGAAGGATAAACTTTGAAATATGTGTTTTGATCTAAGTGATTCATTGGAAATAAAACCCCATATCAAAGACAATGGCGTATATCAAATTTAGACATCTTACTGCTTCTCTCAGGCCTCAGTAATGCTTTTGTCTTCTTATTTTGGCTTCCACTTTCATGAAGGGCCTTGAACCAGTCCCGCAATCTGTTTGCAACTTCTCTGAATTCCAGGTCACTACATGCTAAAAACAAAGAGAAACAACAACACAAATTTTGAATAATAATTTAGCATAAGGTCAATGCTAGTTCTCAAATTATTCCAATAACTGAAAGGTAATGATAATTAAAAGAAAAAAATGTAATACAATTACTAATTGTGTTGCAGCGTTTCAAAAACTAAACATGTGTTTCAAACATAATAAGATATAATGTAATAATATTTTATTTAACAAAGGAATATTATTAATAGGATTCTACTTCCACTTCTCACTAGAATGTAACAGTGATTGAAAGTTCTCACTGTTAACATCATATATATTGAGTCAAATATTTACATGTTGAACATTGTCACGGTAAGGTGGTGGATCATCTGAAGGAAATAAGGTGTTAAAAACCCAAAATGAACACTTACAGATTTGTTATTAGCCATATCTATTATAATGTTATGATTTATAAATTGGCGTCAGCATATTCAATATATGTGGAAATTATCAACTACAAATACATGCTGTTTCTATTTAGTTCAATCCTATATATATTTTAAGCACAGAAAAGGAGGAGCTAGTATATTTAATGTTAGGAAAAATAGTAAAATATTTTTTAAATGATATCACATTCTGCTGTAAAAATAAGGTGTCAGAAACTTTGACATTGAAAACAAAATAATTACTCTTTTTTTAGAAAAATATTATTTATCAATAATTATACATGTATATATGTGTGTATGAGACTAATGCTAAAATATGGTATGCCAAATTCAGTAATTTATTACCAAAATATTTCAAAAATATAAGAAATATTTACTTACATTATTTAGAGGACATTGTGACTACAGGTCTAACTCCTCTGCAAGTAGCAAATGTGCAATTTCCTGAGCTGACAAGTGCTCTTTAATAGTATTCGTCTTGTTCTTTTTGTTAAAAATAATTTACACAATGATATTATAAATGTTGCATTATAGTTAATACATACTGTATATATTACCATATGTTACATAACATGTGTAACATAACAAATGTAGTACAATACAATAAAATATAATTTCTAGTGTTAAAGGGAATAAAATTCCAGACCAATAGAACACTCCCAGTACTCAGTAAAGTGGATGACCCATACTAGTAAATCATTGTCACATTTTAGAAAACTGGAGGGAGGGGAGAAGATAACTGCAAACTGCCGTGTGGGGGTGTAACAAAAATGGTCACATACAAAGAATAAGGAATCAGAATGTCTTCAGGTTTTTCAGTAGCAACATAGATAGGCAGAACGACAATTGAAAAATTACTGTATATTTTAAACTGAGAATTGTATATTTAGAAAAAATTAGGTGGGAAAGTAAGCTAAAGAGATTTTTAAATATACAAGATTCAAAACAACTAACTACTCCAGGAAGCCACTGAAGGATGTGATACACTAAAGAGAACCAAGAAAGAAGATACAGGAAATAAAGATTTAAGAGAGAAATAAAAGAAATTTCTAGAAAGATGGTAAAGAGGAATCTTAGAATGCATGCTGTGTGCCAGGTGGAGAGACCAATAGGGGTAGGTTTGAAAAGGGGTAGGTCCTAGGTCAAGGACAGAGCAATGTACAGAATTTATAGGAAAACAATGAACTGTAGGGAAAGTCCAAGAAAACATCACTTACTGATAAGACAGACAATGGCTGAGACTGAGTGATAAGACAAGATTATGATATGCTCTCAATATAAATATTTACACTCTTGCCTGGTATCTCTGTTTAAACAACATCTAGGCAAAGGTCTTCTGATCAAATAAACTGCTATGCAGAAGAAAATAAAAGCTAACCTGAAGAAGAGGAATTCATGTATACATATATAGTTAGCTCCAATTATCACGTTAGGAGAACTGGATGAATGGAGGAAAGTGGAGTGAAGGAGTTTTATTTTTACCATTTATATATTTTTTTCTTTTGAATTTTGTGCCATATACCTGTACTAATATTCGAAAATTTTTTTTAAATAAAATTTCTTTAAAAAACCAATTACAATGCATCTAAGCCTTGATCCAGAAATTCCATTTTTTAAAAAATTATCATACAAGTATACTACTCATATACAAACTCATTTAATTGGATAAACTTATTTATTTGGCACTTTTATAACAGCAAGTGTGTTAATGACAACTGTCCATCTGCAGTGGCCTGGTAAAATTAATCAGGTATAGAGAATCAAAGAAGCTCTGAGTCCTTAAATAGTTAAGAAGCTCATTGTGGCTAGGTGGAGAGCCAGAGAAGAGAAAGAGCAATTAGGGGGATTGTTTTACAAACTATATAAATGTCTAACCAATGTACAGTATATTTGGGACTAATAATAAAATAAAATTTGAAAAATAACAAAAGAATAATACTGCTATGTACAATCATGAAAAAAAAAAAAAGCTCATTGTGTATTGATATGGAACTAAACCCACAATATATTTTTGTTAAAAAAAATATATAGGTAGCAGAAAAGTGTGTCTATTATACTGCCATTTATTTAAAAGTGAGGAAAAATGCATTTCTTTATATGTGCTTAAAATATCTCTGGAAATACACATAAGAGATTGAAACACTGTCACCTTTGCAATGGGAATTAGTAGAGGGGATAAGGATTGGTGGGATACTTCACTATATGGACATTTTTATACTTTTAAAAAGTAAGGCATGTTAATGTATTCCCTATTTTAAACAAATGAACATTTAAAAATAAAATTTAATTCTCAATTTCCTATATTTCTCTTATGTTTTTTCAAAAAAAAAAACCAAAAAAAAAGCAAAGTTTTATCCAGAAAAATATCTGCTGGAAAACGATTTAAAAAATTTGAAGAAATTGGCACAATTGTGTTAGTATATTTCTGTGATATAGTGCTTTTATGTATATCTAATGATATATTTGTGAATTTGTATTTTTCGAGGTTAAGTAATTTATATTAAAGAAAAAATAGTATTTTAAAAAAATTACTCAAATATGAGACATTATATGCCTTTATTATGGGCCATATATACCTTAGCTTCAGTTCCTATATAAAATTATGCATGTCCTGTAATGGTATACTTTAGCAATTAAGAACCCTGCAGTAATACTGATAATAATAATAGCAGCTAACACTGCATACTAACTGTTACAACTTCTCTCCATTTTTAATTCTTATAAAAGTTTTATAAAATGTACGCGCATATTGCCTCCATTTAAGTGTTAGGAAAATGAAACATCAAGAGCTGTAGAACTTGCCTGAAATCAGACAGACAAGTGGCAGAGCCAAATTCTAAATCCAAAAAGATAGAATAGAGAGTCTAAGGTCTTAATCCTTATAGCAAACTACCTCAGTAGTCCTAATAGCAACAACAACAACAACAACAACAACAACAAAACAATAACAGTGACAAAGTAGTATGCTACAACTTAAACAGACATGTGAAGCAATGCTTCACTAGAAGCTTACAAATTTCCATTTCAGTAAGTTATGTGAAGTGATATAAAATGATTGTCACTGCAGAGATGCATAATGTTAGCAAAACACATTTTTAGAAGACAATACCATAAACCTATATAAATATATCTTCCTGACTTTAAAGAAATTGTGTATCTTCCTTCAAGACCAATTTTTAAGCAATGTTACATGCTACTTACTACATATTCTGCAGCAGTAACAAGGGTCCATGATGGAGGTTACTCAGTTAAGACATGCCTGTCCTTTTTTTTTAGAGAGGCTAAAATGGTCCCATTCTTCTTCATCTTCTTCTTCTTCTTCTTTTTTTTTTTTTAAATAAATCATGAGTCCAACTGTCCTTGTCACGCACACAAAATAAAATACCTAGCTTATACAATATTGAAATATAACATTTTTTAGAGGATGACATTTCTATTTTACTTGCTACTAGATCCTTTGTTCTGATTGGAATATGACCAGTCAGATCTCACCCATGCAAGTGTCTGACAGTCATCAGTAATTTACTACCACTCTTTTCTAAATGAAGTCAATTAATATCTATTCTTCAGATTTTCTAA
>NW_011888869.1:5346599-5353025 GCF_000151845.1 Pteropus vampyrus
CTGGGTGGTGGAAAGAATTTGATTTAATAGAATAGTCTCTGTTTAACAACTTGTAAAAACTTACCATAGTCATAATAAAGGCAGGTGGGATATAAAATGGTAGATGCATTTAAAACTGATGCTAGTAATACTCTCCATTGAGATGGAAAAAATGCATTTGTACTGATTTTTCTAGCATAAATTCCCCCTTTTCAGTGAACATTATTTACATCATCATGACGCTGTAAAAGTTTGTGATATGCAAATTGACTCACTTTATAAAGAATTCACAAAAGACTTAACAATGGTTATAGAATACAAGTATTAATTTTGGCAATGAATGGTCGAACTATAGCCACTAGATATAGAAAGGTAGGAGTAAAGACACGTAGAGTGAAATATGACCATGCTAATGTTCTCATTTTACAAAACGAGGAGGTAAGATATGTCTATAGAACTGGAAACAGATGGTTAAGTGCCTTTGTTTTTGTTTTGCTACAGATTTTGCTTTTTAAATTGTAACCAGTTAAAAAAAAACAAAAAATAAAAAAAAAAAACAAAACTAAGAATAGCCATATAATTATATTGGGAAAGTGGGAGGGAAGTGAAATATGTTCTCATTTATCAAAGTAGAAAATCTAAAGGTAATATTTGAAGTTGATAAATAGCCACTTCACAAATGAGCTCATCACCAGATGGGGAAAAGCAGTAAGGCTTAAAAATGATCAACTCTGTGACACAGGGCTGGGGATTAAGAGAAGTGGGGCAGATTGATTGTTGATTTTCATTACACTGTTTCATACCTTTTAACTTTTTAACCCCTCTACTGAAAATCTGTGGCAGAGGGTCACCCTCACCCTGCACTGTCTCTCTCCATGAAAACTGGGTGATACTAAATGCACATTGTGGGCATAAGAGCTGAGGGAAGACAATTAACATTTATTATTCACACTCATTAAATCAAACATCGAGGTATTAGCTTCTGTTCTAACATCTTTTAGTGTAGAGAATTTGTTACTGCATTTCAAATCATAATTATTTAGTGACAAATCTGGTACTTTCAATTCAGAACAATTTCTATTATGCTAAACTAGCATCTTTTCCCTACCAATAAACAATATATCAGTGGAAGGTCTACATAAGAATACTGTGTATTAAGATTCTAAGTTCTTGGCGTTATTCAGAGAAGATCACATAAAGGGAGAATTAATGGAAGGATTTGGGGAACATTTCAGTGCCTTCCAGAAGCCCAAGAAATTTAACTTTTGGAGGCCTCAATCTGCAGCATACATTAAAAATATTTTAGGCATCAAATCATTGAAGATATTTTTATAATTTTGCAAGTTTATTTTCTTTTGCCAACAATAAACTCATTCAATTTAAAACTGGCAATGATTTATCCACAAGCATTGGGCAGGAATTCTTGCCAAATCAGAAACTTTAAACCACACACTTCCTGCAATTTAATTGAATGTCATAAACATAAAATTTAAAAATTAATAAAGTTGACATATTTTATAACTTTTAAATTCAGCACTTATTAGTTTTGATGATTCATTTTTCTTTTCGTTTTGTATTTTAGGGACAATAAATATTTTATCAAGTCTCAAGCACTTTCATAGACTCCTGTATTTTACAAAAAAAAATTAAAATGCTCTTGATATGCTTACACTGTAACAAACTTAAATGTAATAATTAAGATTACCATTTAATAAAGAAAGAATAATAAAAGAAGAACAACTCACCATGAGTTGTTCATTGAAACAATGTAATAAGAAGCTCAGACCTGAAGAGAGACTTCCAGGCCGAGAGGACGCTCTGGAACGGTTCAGATGGATGTTGAAGTCCACACTGGAACCATGCACAAACTTTCCAACAATGATTTAAGTTCTGTTCCAATATATAGTAATTTAGCAAACTGACTCCTGTCTCTGTTAGGCTTACTCCTGTCTCTGTTAGGCTTACTCCTGTCTCTGTTAGGCTACAGTATTTCTCAAATCAGCATTCATTCTTGCTAAACGTCAGAAAATAATTGCTCGAGGTACTCAAATGTATTTGGTATTTCTGCCTCTTAGCCTTTGGTAAAGAATCGATTTTCTTAAGTGTCTGTTTTCTATGAAGTGAAGAAATAAAACATCACCACACCTCACTCCTGGTAAATAAAAATATATGTCATCATCCCTTCCAACAATTTATAGAGACTCTGATAGCTTCCTTGATGAGATTAGGTCGATGTGAGAATGTGACAGAATGAAAACCCCGCAGAAAACTACTCTAAAGGTAAAAGAGCTTAAGCTGCCTTGATGCAAATGTTTTCTTGCAAGATCAAGTTTATTACAAAAACAAAAATCCAAGCAATGTGTCACTCAACACCAACTACTATACACCCATTACACAGGCCATGGTGTTCCAGGGACGGAAAAAAGGCAACATAAGGAAAAAGGCTCTGAAGAGCACAATGCTTATTTGAGGTTAAAGAGAAGTAGAGAGATTTTCCTCATTACTGGGCTCGACTCTTAATTATTCGAATATGGGTAATCACCTATTCTTGAATTATCCCTATTTTTTATACCTAGCTGTGCCAGCACATTAAAGAGGTAATTAGTAAACATTTGATAAATGACACAGATTTCCACATTTCTGAATGAATTTCTCACAAAACTTTGTCTATTTGCTTTATTTGATCTTTTTCAACCCACATTCAGACAAAGACGTCTTCAAATATGTAAATAACAAGCTAAAATTGCATAATCTTGAAAAACTCTCACAGCTTTTTTGTGTGTGCCTGACTTTTAGCTTAGCATATCCTTTTAAGAATTCCTATCTCCTCTTTCTAGGCTCTGAATATTCATAATTATTTCATGCCATAATTTGAAAAGCCATTTATGAACTATCTAGTTCACATTACATGCTAATGAAAAGTTTTTACTTTTTGTAAAGTTATTTTTACAACAGTATTAAAAATCCATTTTTTTTCTAATTACCAGGGTAATAGATACCAATTTTGTAAACATATATATTTCATAATGTATATTAACAACAAGAATAATAAAACCACATATTCATCACTACCACCAGCAGATAGCCATAGTTAAAATATTTCAGTTTGTATACCTGATATTAGATTTTACATAGCTTGGAACATGTCAAACAAACAATTTTTAATCTTATTCCTTTGCATTACATTATAAAATAATAGCTTTCTCATGTTAAAATATCTGATAACAAAATATGTGGTAGATGCAAAACGTCCTTTTATCAATATGTAACTTGTTTAAAATCCCCACAATGGATATTATATGTGAAGAATTTGTTTTTAATTTGTGATCATATAAAAAATCCTAGGGTGAACTTTTATTCATGAAATTATTGGTGTTTCTTACTATTGCCTTTGAAAATTTTTAGAAGTAAAGTTACTGGATCACAGCATCTAAACATTTAAAGGCTCTTGGGACATAAAGACAGCTAGTTTCTGTAAAATACAAATTTTTAATCTCACTAAATATTTTAAATATATTTAAAATATGCACTATTTTATTTATAATTTTATAATTTATATTTCGATTGTTGAGAAATGGAGCAGTAAAGATATGTAGTGATTTAAACAAACTTAATGAAGGTGAGGAAAAGTTCTCCAGAACAAAAATGGCATGAATTACACATTTGTCTAGGACAATCTAACTTGAAATGCACACAGCATGTGTAGTCCACGTAATAACTGCCATCAGACACTGAAAGAAGGATTGAACGCCCCCCATGAATGTGTTTATGAAACTTAAAAATAAATGGTAATTTCTACATTGTGTTCAATTGTGAATTAGGTTTTTAACATGGAACTTAATCATAATGTTATTCCCTAGCCAGAATGTAAAAAAATATCCATTACTGCCTTGAGAGAGATGACACACACAAGAAATACAAAGAACGTATAAATTAGAAAATGTATAAATTAGAAAAAAACATGAACATTTCCTGGATAATAAAAATAATGTTGGACATATTGCAGATTTTTTAGAGAGTTTTTTTTTTTTTTTGTAAGATTCAGTGGTTCAAGACTTATGAGAAAATTCATAAGCAGAGACTGAAGGTGTCAGAGAAAGATAGAAGGAACAGGAATAGCATGGACTCAGAAAAAGGCCAGCATGTCTTTGACATTTTGAAAAAAAGAGGATGCCTGATCAAAGACACTCTTCTAGAAGCTTAGCCTGGTAAATGAAAAGGGCCTGAAATTTTAGAACAGAACATATATTTAAATTCAAATGTACACACACACACACACACACACACACACACACACACACTTAACGAATTACAGAGTATAATATAGATACATGTCTTTCCAGAGTAGGGATGAGCAATTTTAAACTATGTCTTTCTTATAAAGCTCAGCTAAAAATTCCTCCAGTATTTGTCATAGAAACAGAGAAGGATCTGGGGTAGATCCTATTATACTAGAGCAGTCATGTCTCCACTGAATGTAGTACAGAATTAGTACAAAAAATACAAAATCAGTTAAGATACTTTCTAAATCCTCTGACAAATACAAACACACACACACACACACACACACACACACACACACACACACACAGAAATTCCTTACCAAGGATTATTTCAGTCTGATTGTACATTGCATTAAAGTCATACTAAAATTTTTAACTAATAAATTATAGAAGTGAAACTGTGAGTTTTCAGTATTGCTATAAATCATACAATTTTATTAAAACATGAGCTACAATTTCTACAGCCATTAAAAATATGGATGTTCACAAGTGTATTTGAAACTTTTTGATTTATAAATCATATGCTTTTTGAGGACCAGCCTCGGGATGGAAGTATTTTACTCTGAGAGGCATTTTGTTCAGACATTCGACAGCAGGTGTGTCTCCAAGTAGGAGTCTGGACAGTAGTAATACATGATTCATTACCTGCTGTCAGTCAGTGACATTTTGGGTTATAAAAAGGTCTCTCTGAAAAGCAGGAGCAACTAGGGATGGGATCAAGTGACACAGTAGCATTATAGGCAAATGTCTTAAAGATGACAAACTTTGTTGAAATATTTCATGTCCTAAAAAACATAGATAAATCTATTTCTGTCATTAGGCAAGGAGAATAAATATCAGGTTGTGTCAACACTTTTTCAACTAAAGCCTTTGAATCAACATTTTTGAAACTTCAAATATCTGCTGATCTTTTCTGCTAATAGAACATGATGCTAAAGGTTTAACTTATCTATGACATTTAGTAATATAAACAAAAGGTTATTATCATTTCATGTCTGGAGTTATTAATTTACCTTTCTAGACAGAGCAACGAGATATATTTATCTAAATTATCTGAATCTATAGAGATTTGTTTCTATTCTTTTATTAAATGTGGATTAACCATAGAGTTAATCAGAGGAAAAATCCTTCACTACCTTAGCCAGTTATCTCATATTCACTAGGAAACCACAGATCATGAAGTATTCTACAAAACTGAAAGGAAGAGGGTTTCACTAGCAGCTTGAATGATGGAGTCTTTAAGATGGCTCTCACTGGTGAGGGTTGAATGTAGCACTGACTTGTGGACTTTGTTGGGTTTGAGGACCCCATTGGACCATATGATCAAAGAAAATGTTAAGTATGCGTATTAGTTTTCTAGGGTTGTCATAACAAAATACTAAAGACTGGGTGTTTCAAACAATACAGAAATTATTTTCTCACAGTTTAAAAGGATAGGGTCCAAGATCAAGGTTTTAGCGGGGTTGGTTCTTTTTGAGGCCTCTCTCCTTGGCTTAGAATTCACTACCTTCTAACTGTGTCCTCACATGGTCCCCCCTTGGTCCGTATTAACTGTGACTCCAGCCTCTCTTCTTATGAGGACATCAGTCGTACAGGATCAGGGACCACTAATATAATCTCATTTTACCTTCTCCCTTTAGATGCCCAATCTCTAAATATAGTCACATTCTGAGGCAGTAAGTGTTATGACTTCTACATTCATGAATTTTGAGAGGCACAATTTAACCCATGATGGTAGGCATGTATTGAGCTGATGGCACATTATAAACGTGTTGAAGAATATAATCCAAATCATCTAAAACTTATACTGTTCATGTTAAAAAGCTAGCTTTGCTCCTAAATTTATGTTTTCAGGTATTTTAAAAATCTTTGTATATTTTGGCATTTCAAACATTAAATATCCTTGACAATTGTCATCCATAATTGTATATTGAAGAAAGTGATAAAAAAGAAAACATACGCTTCATTTCTTTGCAAATTGGTTTCTCATCCCTGCCCACACTCATTTAATGGTCAATTCTACCACCGCATTTTCCAAAACATGCCTCGCAGATCACAACTCTGTGAAGTGTTACATTTTGTTTAAGAAGAAGGTTCCATAGTCAAGAGTTTGATAAACACAGAGCTGAAAAAATTTTAAATAATTATTTTCTGCATAATTTGT
>NW_011888869.1:5353630-5367372 GCF_000151845.1 Pteropus vampyrus
CTTGCTATTACAATCAATTCTAGTAGCCATTAAGAGAATTACTATGGGGTAAAAATGAAGTCATAAGCCTAAAGGTTGATATTTGGCATATCATCCGAAATAATAAAAATTGACTGGCCTTAGCAATAGCAACATATTTAAGTTTGAAACAAGTGAAAAAATTTTTAAGTTCATAAAACTCTACAAATACATGTTTCCAAAAATCTCCTACAATAAATACTAGTTAAATAGTGTAACAGGTTTTCTTCCTAAAATAGTAAAAGATACTATCTAATACTACATGCGAATATAATTGCTGTTTGTAGACACACAATAAAATGTTAATGAATTTATACTCCATATATTGAATTCAAAGGTAATTGAGAGGTGTAGTGTTATTTTTTAAAAACATTGATTAAAAAAATGGTTAAATTATGCAATATTGTTAATGTATAGGTATATTTTTCTTAATTACTGCATGAGTGCTATCTAAATATTATGTACATAAACAATATAGAAACAGTTAAATGTATATCACATTTTAATTTGAATCCACAAATTAGAAAATGTCCTATAATAGTATCTTCAGGTACTTCATAAGGTTCCAGTTTTTGTTGTGACCTCAATAATAAATTACATCTTTTGACTTTCAGCAAGATGTACTGTTACACATTTTACAGCTCCTTTTTTTTGCAGTTTGCCATAGTGAATAATTTTGTTTTATCAAGGTCATTTCCCTGGAGATTGTTTTTTCCTTAGGCAATTTACCTATAATCAAAAGGACTTGCCACCAGATGGGGGATAACACTCTTCTATTTTGCTATTTTGCATGTAAAGGAGCTAAGTTACACAATGTTAAAATTAAATGGCTATTTATATGACTTTTCATAAAAATATTTCTTATCAGATAATTTAAAAAATCTTTTATTTTAAAAATGTGTGGATGTTATATCAGATATTAAAAAATTAGTTTTTAATATCTTTTTAAAAGAAATATAATTGTATTGTCAGTGTTTCTTATTCTAATTGACTTGTCTTAAAGTATACATTACAATGATTAAGGTTCGTATATTTTCAACACTAGTTTAAGGAAGATTTAGTAGTGATATCTATACTGAATTGAAAAAGAAAAATGAGAATCCAGCCAAAGACTGTATGCCAGACCAAGCATCTGTACTTCACCATCGAGTGTTTTGAGTCATAAGTAACCTACAGTGAAGTGATACCAATGGCCTGGAGAGCAGAAGCTAGTCACAAGAAGCTAGTCACAAAACACTCAAGGGGCTGCATTACTAGACATAGGGTAAGTGACTATCTATAAAAAATGAAAGGAAATCATGACTGATGGATTCTTGAGGTAAGATGGATCATGTTCTCTCATCTTCATTGCTTGAGTTTCTTGCATGTTCCAGGTACAGAGTAATTGTAGCAGAAGAAGAGATTCTCACTGAATGACCTTGAAGAATTCTGGTGATATGTTCTATTTTTAGAAATAATGGTTCTATGTACATGTATTTCTGTTTGTTTTAGTTCAGTTAAAATATCTGAAATATATCAATAGCATGATATTGAAATAAATTTTTTAAAAAATCAAAAAAGAAAAGCCGGCAATGGAACAAAAATCCTCAACCAAAAGAAATAAAATTTTTAATTAAAAAAAATAAAAGCCAAAATTTCAAAAATCAAAAAAAAAAAAAAAACCAAAAGCAAAAAAAAAAAAGGGAAAAACAATATTTTTTTTTAATTTCACTTTTCATATTCTTTCATTAAAAGTATTACCGGTTTGCGGGGATGTGGAAGTAGAGTATGGTACACTTTAAAATTAGTAAATAAGAACATTT
This sequence comes from Pteropus vampyrus, assembly GCF_000151845.1. Classification (NCBI taxonomy): domain Eukaryota; kingdom Metazoa; phylum Chordata; class Mammalia; order Chiroptera; family Pteropodidae; genus Pteropus; species Pteropus vampyrus. The sequence goes on from NW_011888869.1 coordinate 5,355,451, forward strand.
TGGTTTCTACTTTCTTTAATGACCAATAATAAATTTTCTATTCTAATGATTCTATTTTGTGAAATAATTAATATAAATACTGTAGTTATCAAACCAAGAAAACATAGCTGTTTATTCTCACTGCTTCGGAGTAAAGTTCCATACATACATTCTGTCCATGATTAATGCATCATAAAGCTTCACGATTTAAATTAAAATTCTCAATGTCTCATCACAACTGGTAAGACCACTAATACTTAATCTACAGGACAAGACTAAATGGCTGTATAGACAGAATAAGCAATATAGATTCAGGGAAGGTTTAGAAAATCTCTGCAGCATATTCATACATAAAACATCACAGTCACACCCTGAGAGGCTAATCTGAAGATGGAAATGGAACAGCCAGTAAATGGAAGACTCGACAAAAAGGTAGGCACTGAGGAATGTGTGTGAAACGACATCAACGATCTGCTTACTGCAAATTGAAGAACAATCACTCCGAAAATAATATTACACAGCAATTAGAAGTTTATTCATTCGGTGAAATAATAATTAATTCAAATGAGGAATAATCATCAGAGAGCACATTCAACAATATGATTGAGCTAAATGAGAGTAAAATATGTCATTGTATATATTATTTTTATTTATGTATGATATGTATTCATTTTATTATATATAATACACATACAATTAGAATATTATGTCATATAATTATGTTGCATATCAGTTACATTTTGAGGGAGATAAAATAAATATACATTTTGATTGTACATATATGTATCGATACAAAAATGGTTGTTAGGAAAAATATAGGAAAACTTTTTTAGTTTTAAAAGCTTCATGAAGAAATTTTTCACCCTCAGAACTCCTAAGATATAACAGATACAAGGGAAACACTTCCTACAGTTGAGATTTTTTTGCTATATTGTCAGACCATCACTAAACAGATAATTGTGCTTAATTTGAGAGAAAAGGACATATGACCACAGAGCTGCTTAATCACGATAAGCAAATAAAAAGTTAATGTATCGTGATATTGAGTGTAGCATAGACATTGACTTTATTAGGAATGAGAAACTATGCATTTGATATGGTTCCAAGACTCTGAATATATCATCTGATCTTCCATAAAACACTTACATATATAGAATATAACCTAATAAATGGATATTCACATTTTTAAGTTTCCAACATAAGTTAAACCTTATAAGAGGTCTTCAATATAATTATCATATCTATCAACGCTGAGAGATATTATCCCCATTTTAAGATTTAGGAAACTAAGGCTCAGAGTATTCACACAGTTAATTCAAATCCATAGTTAAAGTCCATAACTATGTATCCAATCCAGTTATCTGAGGCTTTAAAATTCATGTTTTTCTCACTATTGTGCTGCAACACCCTTACAGTTACAGAGGACTAGAAAATGCCTTACATAATCTGGTAGGAACTATCTAATAATTCCTCTATTAAGAGAAAGTATCTAGAAAATGAACTTAAATAATTTCTGCTTCAATTGCATCTCATATTGTCCTTTGCTCTGCGGTAATGAAAATAATTCATTTCAAAATCATGCTATTTTCATATAAATAGCTTATAGTTTTCTAAAATTATTGTTATCCTTAAATCTCTTTTCTAGCTTTAAAATATTCATTGTCTGTTCATAGATGTGATTTCAATTGTGTATGTGTATGCAATTTTAATATGTGTTTTTCCTCTAGGCTGTCTCAAATTTCTTTGTATACCCTGGATAACTGGTGCCATAAACTTCATTATTCATTGTGTTAATTCATGCCAAAATGATTCTTATGTGTGTGTACATTTTGGCCTTGCAGATTTTTAATTAATTTCTTTGCCATCAAGTGGCATTTTTATAAAGCACCCTGCAAGCTTCGTAAGGCTGCAATTTTCCAGTCTGCCAAAAGTGTTATTATTATTTTTTCTCTCTCTCTGAGAGGGCAGATTTCCTCTGGAGCCACATGATATCACTGTGTTGATTGGAAAGGAAATTATATACAAATCAAACACTTTATGTTAAGATGAATGCGTAACTAATTTTAAATCATGGAAAATCTATGTGGTCTGACAAGATGTTGAAAATCTATGTGGTCTGACAAGGAATAAGGATCTTGTCCCCCAAAGGAAACCTGGAGAAACCATAGAAGTAAGAAATATATATGTGGATGAAAACAATTAAGAAAAACATTATTCAAGATCTTGTAGAAGAGAAAAGACCTCTGTGTTGTAAACAGGAAACTTTAGCTCAGAAGACCGGGTTCCAGTGCATACAGACAAGTCTGATGCCCTTTTATCTCGATATTGCACTGGGTAAATCATTTCCTATTCTTTCATCACTTTATGACAGGAAGATAATGTCAAGAACTGTGAAGGGTCTGAAATTTAACCTACTTACACAGTAGGCTGCTACAGTTTTATGGATATTGGCAGAAGACTCTGGGCCGAAAACAAAGGTCAGTTTATTACACAGAAATAGCAGTAGCCAGAGTATAATCATTTTCTTGCTTTTTCCCCAAGCCCTGATTCACCCAGGACAATATGACAAGGGCTCCGTGATAAAACAAGGGCAGGTGATGCCTGCATATGCAGTGTGTTGAGTTACAGGAGAGGAATTCTGAGTTGAGGAAACCTGCCTTTTATAATGGGTGACAGGCCCTATTCCAGATGGGAATATTAACTTCTGTCTTTCAAGGGAAGAAAGAAACCTACTTTGGCTCTGAAGGGAGACATGTTCTCCCTCTTTGAAGGCTGTTTACCATAAGGATATTTGAAAAGGCAGTCTAGAACAAGGCCGGTTGGTGCTTCTGATAGTAGCAGAAATTCAGGGTCACAGGGTGTAACCAGAGTCTAACATGGATGAAAAGCAGATTATAATTGATATAAATACATTATCCACTCTTGGGTGGTCCCTTGTCAACACCTCCCCATCCAGACTGATGTTGAAGCCATTAAATCTAGAAAGAGGAGCTCTAAGAAATATTAAAATTAAGGAATACAGAAGGAAATAACAGGCAATTCAAATCAAACATAAACCAGGGTAGCAATATTAATAGGAAACAAAATGAATGCATCAACAATAACTTAAAGGAAAGAGGAATTTTAAGAGGAGCAGCGGATTAAGAAAATATAACAGTAATTGACAAATACATAAAAACAGAACCCTAAAATCGAGTTAGTTACTGAATTAGTGCATGTAATGCATCTGGTCTTGTTATAAACTCTTTAAAATTACTGTCTCTTTTAATAATTTCAGCAATCCTTTGAAGTAGGTGACTATTATTATTTTCATTTTTTTTTTAAAATAAGAAACCAAAGTACAAGGAGTTATGCAGTTTGTTCAAGGTCGCACAGTTATTAAACATTTTTGCCAGATAATTGCTTTGAAAACTGAAGTAGTCAAATCTTTTAAATCTCTCAGTAAAGTACCTATAAATAGGCTCAATAAATGTTAGCTCTTATTATATAATACCACACTTGCTTTGTGTAGTACAACTAATGCTTTAACATAATAACTAGTACTAACTACAGTGAAGATACTTTGATCAGAGTTAAAAAATAATTGTATTTCTAAAAAGAAAATGATTTCATATTTTTCCCTTGGAAAAATAAGGTTTAACTTACTTTTTTGATTTATGTAGTTTTATATTGGTCATAATTGACTGCTTTTTTACATAATGTAAACTTGAATCATCGTATCTATTAAATGTTTTCCCTCTTTCCTTTTACCAATAAAAACAGACACATACTTCACACATCACACCTAATGCTAAAAGTTGCAATTAAAAATGACACCACAGACTTATACGTCCCTTAAAACTATTCTGTGAACATACAGTTTTCATACTAAAATTAACTTTAGAACATGGCAGCTTAGTGTAAATTTTATTGCAACTATAGATAGGAATCTTAAAAAGGTTTCCAATCAATAGAATTTAAAATAGAACCTTTCGAAGTTCCTGTTTTTATAACCAAAAGAGACTTATAAATTAAAATTATTTAACCAGGACACGAGTTGTTTTTTAAAAGTCTCTAGGACTTATTATAATTTGAGATATAAAAGTCTATTCCTAGGCATTGTATACTTAATTGTGAATTTCTCATTGACTTTAAGCATATCACGGTACTAGTAATATTTGGAAAAAAATAAAAGAAGGAAAGCCAAGTACTCATTTATCATTAGTTGTTATTATTTTAAAATTATGTCTATTAAGGAAAAAAACAAATGATAATCTCAATAAATACAAAAAAATCACTTGACAAAATCAAAAATCCAACACACATTTATTAATGCTAAAAACTCTCAAACTAGGAATAAGAGGGAATGTCAACCTCATAAAAGACATCTGCAAAAATCCTACAATTAACACCATAACTAGAGATGAGAGTCTGAATGCTTTTCCCTAAGATAAAGAACAATGCAAGAATGTCTGCTCTTGCCACTTATACTCAACGCTGAGCAATTTTAGCTGGAGAAATGAGGCAAGAAAAAGAAAAGTTATCAGGATTGGAAAGGGACAAGGTAAAACTGTCCTTATTTGCAGACAACACAATCCTGCATATAAAAAGTTCTAAGGAACACACACACAGAAAACAATACCGACAACTAATAAAGAAGTTGGCAAGGTCACAAGGATACAAGATCAATACAAGAAAATTCATTATAATTCTATACTGCTAGCCATGAACAATCTAAAAGGATAATCAAGAAACAATTCTATTCATGAAAGTATCAAAAAGAATGAAATATTTACAAATAAATTTAACAAAATGAGTATACACCGAAACAACAAAATATTGCTAAAATAAATTAAAGCTCCAGATAAATTGAGAGATATTCTGTCAGGGATTGGAAGACTCGACATATTACAGATGAAAATTCTCTCCAAATTCATGCACGGATCTGATAAAATCTCTATCAAAATACCGACAGACATTTTTTTTCAGAAGCAGACTAGCTGGCTCTTAAAATTTATATGCAAATACTATAACCTTAGAATAGCCAAAACAATGTTGAAGAAAACCATGTTGGAGAGCTTAGATGAACTGATTTCCAAGTTTACTACAAAGCTACAGTAATAAATATAGTGTAGTACTGTACGAAGATAGACATTTTAGATCAATGGATCAGAATCGAGAGTCCAATATAAACACACATATTTATGGCCACATAAACCCATATATTTATGGTCAGTTGATTTTTGACAAAGATACCAAGTCTCATATCAAACGCAAACATTTACTTAAAATGGACCATGTACCTAAATTTAAGGACTAATACTATAAAGTTCTTCAAAAACAAAAGCAAAAACAAAATAGGAGTAAATCTCTATGACAATGGGTTAGGTGATAACTTCTTAGCTCCAAAACCAAAAACGCAAGCAATAAAAGAAACAATGGATAAATTGATCTCAGAAAAGTTAAAATGTGTTGCACTTCCAAAGACACCATCAAGAATGTAAAAAGATAGGTCACAGACTAAGAGGAAATGTTTGCAAGCCATATATCTTAAAACGGACCCGTAACCAGAATACATAAAGACATTTTACAGCTCAATAACAGGATGACAAATAATCCGACCTAGACACATAAACTACCTCTCTAAGGTGGCTCTTCTCAGAGGTCCTCTTGCCCTCCTCCTCTCTAGCTGGTGGCCACTGGGCTTTAAGTCTCTTGACAGTCATTCCCCTGTCATACAACCCTGTCCAAGTGCTGCCCAATAAAGCCTATTCGTTCCTACCTCTTTTGGTCCTACATTTTTCCTTGATCGGCCTAAAATCTCTCGAATAGGCCAAATAGATTATCCCCATTCAAAAGTCAAAAACCAGAGCCTTCAAACATTAATTGAATTGCTGAAATGAACTCTGATGGCTGCCAGCCCCAAACAGCTGCTTTCTCTTTCTTCCATACTTGCAGAGCCTGAATCTTATTCCAAAGTTTACCTTCTCTCTCCAATGTGATAATATCTGACCAGTCTAAGTTAATGTGCTAGTGAAAGGCTTCTGGATGAGCGTGTGACTCCATTCTGACCAAAGACACATGATACTTGCTGGGAAGTTTATGCGATAGGTTTCTTTGCTTAAATTTTTTTTAAAAAAGTAAAATAAAGACAAGAAAAAATAGGCTTTTTATTCTACTAGGTATTGCTGTTTCTTCCCATGATTCCTGGAACTAGGGTGTGTCTATATTTTATTATACTAAAGACGGAGGAGTAGAAAGATAGAAAGAACCTGGGCATTCAATGACAATGTTTACCAAATTAATCAATTCTGGAGCACCCACATTTATACATATTATGGGAGATCATAAATCATATTATTTTATGTGTAGTTTGATTGGACTTCCCATATCCTTGCAGAAGAAATTCCCCTCATTGGTATACTTTACCAAAGTTGTACTGCCAATGGGAAGCAAAGCATTTTAACCTACTCGATGAAGAGAAAAATACCAAATTAGAAATCCTAGTCTCCTTATAAGAATGTAATCAGATTTAATTAGATTGAACTATGGAATAATCATTTGGCCTTGAAATATTTCATTTGTTCAGACATTATGATATGCATTATATTTTGGATATATATGACTCATGGAAATACAAATGGTCATTATTATCTGACTTAAAAAGAATCTAAGTAAATAATCCATTTAATGAAGTCTCAAGTAATATTAAATTTGACATTGCCCTATCTTTTAGCATGGCTTCCAGTGTTTTTCTGTTATTTTTTCTGACATACAAAATAAAAGTATTAGTACTCTATTATTATTCAATTGTTTAACTACAAAGCTTGTCTTTATCTTTAATAACTTGTCAGTAAAAAATCTTTCACAACGTGCAAAAAGTGATATTTCCCTATAAGAATAGTCTATAAAACAAAGATTTATACTGACCTATATTCTATAGTCTATTTGTGTTATTGTATGCCATCAATTATATGATAAACATATTTTTTCATATAAATGCTTTAAAAATTGGTCATTGAAGTGTTTTGATAGTAAAATAAAAAACTTCTTAGTATCATATAAAATAATGGCATATCATTTGTGCATCTTTGATTTAATGAAATATTATGACATAATGTACTGTCAAGTCAAAATTATTCATTCATTCAAATAGCTGGAAAGAACAGTCATTTCAAAAAAAGAAAATGACCAAACTAGTTATCCTGTGCTCTCATTATTTTGTCTTTGACTGAAATTTTTGTGAATGACTCTCTGAATATATATTGAGAATAATTTTCAAGCAATGGACTTACTGGGTCAAAAGTTATGTCTAATTTTAGATTTAGTAAATAAAATGCTTTTTTCAGTTTATATTTGAACCTGGATTATATGAGAATGTCCCTATCTCTGGGAGCACTATACCTTAATAGAAATGATTTTTTGTCTTCATGGCTTTTTTTTTTTTCCTTTTCTTTAAATCTATCTTATCCTGCACTTTGTGGCAACCTCTTTGTTTTATATAGAGCTATGCACTGAAAAAAATGGCCTATACTAAAAATGGCCTAGACTAAAAATCAAAATGTCTGGCTTTAGCTGTTTCCAGAGATTGGACAAAGGATGAAGCTATGACCAAAACTGAAAGCAAAACTGTATTCAAACATTTTGCTAGGCTTAAGAAAATAAAACATTATTTTATTTTGTTTTCTTTGTTTATCTAGAGCTTATAGAAAATGCAGACAAAGTAGTCAGCGAACCTGTATTCAATCGAACTGTAGCTTTCTGATGGTGTTTTATTTAGTTTTTATGTTATCAACATTGGAGTTTTTTTGGAGAATATTTCCTGAAAATTGGAATTAACTTATCTATTGTTAAAGAATTAATAGTGTCAAATTAAACGAATTTTAAATGGAGATTTCCTTAAATATTTAATCTTTGACAAGTGACTTAATTATTATATACTCACTTCTGAAGACCACCTCCTGCCTTCTGAAAAGAAAATAGATAATTAAGAGATCTATTATGTTTATGTAAGATACGGTTTGGAAAGTGGTTGGGAACACTACCTGGCATCAGATAATTACCAAAAGGATGGCAGCCATTATAATTTATTTCCATGGGTCATATTATTCATCGAGTTAAACAAAATTTAATAGCATTAAACACGCAATTATATTGTACTATATGCTTTGATTCTCTGGTAGCAAGTTATACTTTGTTTATTGTAAAATATTATACATATTCCAATTACTTTTTGTAAAACACAGCTGCCTTCAATTACTATTAAGGTTTACCTTAACAAAAATAAAAGATTTCAGGAGAGTATTCAGAGAAAACAACAGGAAAATCAACAAAAACAGCATCATTTTTAAATCAGAAGAATATGTTAGGACTGTACATTGTGGCCGGTCTCTCTGGGCTACATCACTTTCTTTGAATAGCAGAAAATTCACTGAAGTCACTGAAACCAATTGTTCTTCATACAACATTTTGTGCCTGATACCATTTCAAATCTGAAAGTGGAAATAATGGCCCTTATGTATACTTTACTCCTGATGGAAAATAAATTCTATGACAAAATGTAAATAATTTTAAGAATGCATTGCTAAACACATTTCATTCATTATAGAGTCTCTCTTTCAAGGAAAAACTTGTAGAAGTCCATAATTATAAGTTTTATATTTTCCCAAATTCATCAAATCTGAATTATTGTTATTTAAAACAAATGGCACTTTAGAAAAATACACAAACAGTATAATTCTTAACAGTCTAATTACTAATTTTTCTTAATCGATTGTGGTATAAAATTTAGTATAATGTCTTCAGATTTTCAAAAATTATTTCTTGATATATCCTATAATTTTTTCTTTACATTCTAAATACTGTAGAACTGAAGTGGATATTACTTGGTTCTTTATAAATTGAAAAATATAGAGTGATTAGTCATACTTTATGAATTTAGTGCCAGAATATAATTTTTTTAGACAGTTTCATGTGTAAATAATTAATTTTGATTGGCCAGCTATTACAAAATTGTCTTTGTATTCAATTAGTAAATCACATGTATTTCCAAATGTAATTTATCTTGAATTTACACTTTTTGTATGACTGTTTCCAAAGGAAAAAAAATCTATTTTTAGCAATATGTAGGAATTAGATAATATTGTTCAACTTATCATATTATGTGGGCAAGAATTTTTCTGTTATTGCTTTACACCAGGGATTCTCTAATAGTATCGTATTACTTATCTCCCAAAGCACACAGATTATTTTATCATGGGGTTTAATCATATTTCTGGCATAAGAAGCTGCCTCCTTGACATTGTGTTGGTGGAAAAGTTATTGCTTTGCATTGAGGCAGTGCAAAATAAGCATTTATATGGATGGATTACTTTTTCATTTTAATTTTAATACACTAAGAACATAAATACCTATAGAATATGGGATACCACATATACAGTGGCTCTTATGGATGAATTTACAAATAACACATTTCAATGAAGCAAGTATTTCTTTTAACTGTTGATCTTCACTAGTCAAGCTTTTCCAAAAAGTCTGGAATTACCCCAAGAGAAATATATCTTGCTTTTAATAATAGGGAGAAATGTTTTGAGCTTGTAATGCTTCTGTTGGGAAGTCTGATTATATATCTACTATGTTTTCCTATTAAATAATATTTTTAATCTGAAATATTGAGGGTGCTATGAAACTGCTTACTTAAGACAATTAATGAGCCAATTTAAACAACTTACTTACGCAGTACCAGGTCTAACTATCCTGTTTTTTTAATGTAGCTAGTTTCCAAACAAAGAACTTTAAATAAATGATATACTCTCACCACACACACAGACATGCATACTCAAGCACCAAAATATGGATTTACACTGTTGATAAAAATTATATAGTATGTATCAGATTAACATGGCTCAATATAATCAAGACCGTTGTAATTTTAAGCTGAGTTTATCCTATTTAGAGGTTAGTAGATAACTCTAAAGACCACCTTTGTAAAGTATGACAGCATTCATAACTAGTCAGATGGCAGAGTACATTTGTACTCACATTCTGTTTCGTTTTGTAAATAGGGCTGAATTTGTTGTAGGTTTAGGGCAAAAGCGCTATTTTAAATGCTCTTTCTTTCTTCTTTCTCTTTGCCTGCCTTCCTTCCTTCCTTCCTTCCTTCCTTCCTCCCTCCCTCCCTCCCTCCCTTCCTTCCCAATTTCTTTTTAAATTGTCACTATTTTAAATTAAGTAAAGAGAATATAATTGCATTCAGTTATTTAGTCATTTTTTAAAAAAGAATAAAAACCATTTTCAAAGCATTTACACTCTAGAATGACCCTCTAACCTATTATTATTCTGAACACAGAAAGATTTTCTATGCAAGGTCCCACACAAAGGGTCAAAAAACTCCCTGTAGAAGCTCCCTACTTGGCAGGGCAGGGTGTTTGTTTGTTTGTTTGATCACTGCAAATTCAAATCGTTTAAACAAAAAGGAGTTGCGTTATTGATTGTGTCATCTGTGTCTTCTGAAGGTTTGTATTTATGAGAACTTAAAAAATCTCATTTTTCTTTCATGGGGTAACCCTTGGAAATTTAAAATGTTCACCTCTATGAAATAGCAATGTTTCACTTTCATCAAGTTAAGTATATTATTTCCTTAAATGATTCTTCATCTTGCATGAGATAAGTATCTTACTTATCATCATCCTGTCTTGTGGTTTGCATCTGGATCCTCCCATTAAACCAGTTTGCATTAATGCCTTTACAGTAGCCCACACTGTTGTCTTCATCTAGCATATTGGAAATTAAAGTACATTTACTTTTCACATAAATTGCTTTCAAATCTGGTCAGTCTCATTCTGTCATTTCTGAAATGAATTTTTAAAAATTTAAATACAAATCTTTATAAATATTTCTATTCGCTTAAAACTTTTTGCTTCAAAGATATTTCATGGTTTCTTTTAACAAGTCTGAGTCTCACTGTATCATTCCTGGAAGAATCCATTCTTCTCAAGTTTGTTTGCTATTTAGATTTCATAAGCATATTTTCTAAGTTATTGGGAAACAGAAATAAACAGGCTATAACCAAGGATAGACTAATTTATAAAAAAAGCTACGGAACTTCCTCGTGGAAGAAATTATTTATCTTATAATTTCTGCATTGGTTTGCACAGGTATTACTAAAAGTTAGTTCAAATTTTGATATCGGGTTGTGTTGAGTCCAACTTTTTTATTCTTTTTAAAATGTTTTGACTGTTCTAGTTTCTTGGCTTCTTAAAATATTTTAGAATTAGTTTTTCAAGTTCTAAAAAATAATAAGAAAAATAAAGAAAGCCAAAAACAAAAACAAAAAAAAACCCAAAACCCGTGGGGATTTTGAATTGTTGTTCTGTGGAGTCTATTGAACAATTCAGGAGAGAAATAGTAGTTTAACAATATGGAATGTTCAGACCCACTAATATGGTATATACCTCCATTTACTTAAATCTTTAATTTTATTCATAATATTTTGTTCATTTTATGCACTAAATTTTATCAAGATGATGATAACTTCATAAAGTGAGTTAGAATGTGTACCTTCCTTTCCTATTATCTATAAAATTTAGGGTAGAATTTCTTCCTTAAATGTTTGTTAGAATTTGCCAGTGAAGTCATCTGGTTCTGCAGTTTTCTTCGTAGGAAAGTTTATAATTATGAATTAAATTACTCTTCTTTCTTTAGGTTATTAAAGTAGAAGTTTAGACTACAAATTTGAATCTTTTCTCATTTTATAATATAAGCTTTCAATTCCATAAATTCCCCTCTAACACTGCTTTAGTTGTGTCCCATAAGTATTGACATATAATATTTCATTTTTGTTCAATTCAAAATGCGTTTCAATATATCACTTGTATCTACCACTTTTATCCATGGCTTATTTATAAGTATGTTGCTTAATTTCCACATATTTCTGGAATTCATCATATGTCATTCTGCTATTTT
>NW_011888869.1:5368672-5370467 GCF_000151845.1 Pteropus vampyrus
CTTGTATCTACCACTTTTATCCATGGCTTATTTATAAGTATGTTGCTTAATTTCCACATATTTCTGGAATTCATCATATGTCATTCTGCTATTTTTAGTTTAATTCTATTGATACCATATAATAGACATTATATGATTTCAATTTCGTTGAAGTTTATTTAATGGTCCATAAAACAGGTACCTGGGTGAATACTACATGTGCACTTGAAAAGAATGTGCGTCATGCCCTGGTTGGGTGGTATGTTCAATAAATATTAATTATGTCAATTTTGTTAATAGTGTTAATCAGGTCTTCTATAACCTTACTAATGTTCTACTTATTCTATGGATTACTAGGAGACAAATGTTGAAATCTTCTATAAGATCCTTTCAGTTTTGTCAGTTTTTGTTTTATATGTATTAAAGTTCTATTGTTCGATGCAAATGAATTTAGCATTCCGTTTGCATTTGTTGTAAATATTAATGTGATTAAATTTAAACCTGCCATGCCACTAGTTATATTCTATTTACACCATCTAGTGTCTGTTCCTTTTTTCCCCTGCCTTTTAAGTTAATTGAATGGTTTTATATCAGTTTATCTCCTCTAATGGCTTATTTGTTGTATCTCCTAGGCAGGCCTAGTGCACATAAGCCTTATGGATATGTCCTTTTAAGCATTCTTGTCTATCCACTCAGTGGAGGCCGAACTCTGTCATGCATCTGTGATTGCTCCTTGGTATGTGAATGTTATCTGCCCTCTCCTAGAAGTAAAATTTAGTTTTGCCTGTTCCTCTGTTTGAGGAGTCTTGCTTTTCTTCATTTTGAAAGATTTTACTTCTATTTCAGCTCTAGAAGGAAACTGTCTAGGGACAAGATGATTTCCAATCTGTGCCCTAGAGCAGGGATCCCCAACCCCTGGGCTGTGGACCGGTACCAGTCCATGGCCTCTTAGAAACCGGGCTTCACAGCAGCAGGTAAGTGGCAGGCAAGCCAGTAAAGCTTCATCTGTATTTGCAGCTGCTCTCCAGCACTAGCATCACCACCTCAGCTCCACCTCAGACCATCAGGCATTGGAGTCTCATAGGAGCTCTGGTCCCTGGTGCCCAAAGGTTGGGGACCACTGATCTAGAACAAAGGAGTTTCTCTTTCGCTCTTCGAGGATCATGGGATCTCCTTCGGGGTGACAGGATGTGTTGCACCTCCTCCAGAGGCTTAACACTTCTGCACACCTACATAACTGAGGGCACTCAGATCTTTTGCCTTGCCTCAAGTCTTTCTCCTGAGCTCCAGTGAAAGCTCATGGAAAAGCTCTTAGCAGTGAATATAATTTCCTTTACATCTGGGGCTCCCAAGTATATCAAACTGATTCATTTTACCATATTCGGGCATTAGTAATGCAGACAATTTCCTGACTCCTTATTACCCATAAGGCAGCCATTTCTTTCTCACGTGCTCTGAAACAGTTCCTGTGGCCTCTCTTCAGTAGAGGATCCTTGCTTCTCTTTGGAATTCAGTTTATCTGATTGTCTTACTACTACAGGTCTGTGATGAGCTAAAGAAAAATTACAAATTTTTTGATTATCAGGCTGCTTTTCTATGTTCAAGTGACAATATTTAGGTGAGATCAACTATCTCTCGAGACTTTCTACATTCTAAGTAGAAGCCTAAACCGTACTTCCTCATGTGAGTTTAAGAGGCTATCTTGTTCAGCATCTTTTACCTAAGAGTATTTCAAAAAGTATCTGCTCTGCTAGAAAGTATGAGAAATTAGACAAAAAAATGAACACATGATCAAACAAAAAAATGGTGTTGGAAA
>NW_011888869.1:5370517-5388830 GCF_000151845.1 Pteropus vampyrus
GTAAAATTTAGTTTTGCCTGTTCCTCTGTTTGAGGAGTCTTGCTTTTCTTCATTTTGAAAGATTTTACTTCTATTTCAGCTCTAGAAGGAAACTGTCTAGGGACAAGATGATTTCCAATCTGTGCCCTAGAGCAGGGATCCCCAACCCCTGGGCTGTGGACCGGTACCAGTCCATGGCCTCTTAGAAACCGGGCCTCACAGCAGCAGGTAAGTGGCAGGCAAGCCAGTAAAGCTTCATCTGTATTTGCAGCTGCTCTCCAGCACTAGCATCACCACCTCAGCTCCACCTCAGACCATCAGGCATTGGAGTCTCATAGGAGCTCTGGTCCCTGGTGCCCAAAGGTTGGGGACCACTGATCTAGAACAAAGGAGTTTCTCTTTCGCTCTTCGAGGATCATGGGATCTCCTTCGGGGTGACAGGATGTGTTGCACCTCCTCCAGAGGCTTAACACTTCTGCACACCTACATAACTGAGGGCACTCAGATCTTTTGCCTTGCCTCAAGTCTTTCTCCTGAGCTCCAGTGAAAGCTCATGGAAAAGCTCTTAGCAGTGAATATAATTTCCTTTACATCTGGGGCTCCCAAGTATATCAAACTGATTCATTTTACCATATTCGGGCATTAGTAATGCAGACAATTTCCTGACTCCTTATTACCCATAAGGCAGCCATTTCTTTCTCACGTGCTCTGAAACAGTTCCTGTGGCCTCTCTTCAGTAGAGGATCCTTGCTTCTCTTTGGAATTCAGTTTATCTGATTGTCTTACTACTACAGGTCTGTGATGAGCTAAAGAAAAATTACAAATTTTTTGATTATCAGGCTGCTTTTCTATGTTCAAGTGACAATATTTAGGTGAGATCAACTATCTCTCGAGACTTTCTACATTCTAAGTAGAAGCCTAAACCGTACTTCCTCATGTGAGTTTAAGAGGCTATCTTGTTCAGCATCTTTTACCTAAGAGTATTTCAAAAAGTATCTGCTCTGCTAGAAAGTATGAGAAATTAGACAAAAAAATGAACACATGATCAAACAAAAAAATGGTGTTGGAAACGAAGCCCTTGTTTCTCAAAAACAAACAAACAAACGTACAAATGTATATGACTACAGAATTCTATATTCATCTTGAAAACAATTTCGATTAGAGATTCTCTCACTTTCTCCCCTTTTATTCATTATTATTCTGTTAATTAGCAAAATTAACAGAATGTTAATTTTGTTTCTATTAATTAGTGCCTCTATTGTGCTCTTTGATTACTTAATTATAGTTCTATAAAACATTTTCATTTTCTTTAATATCTCAACATTCTTTTGGGTAGATTTAGACAGTTTTATTCTTGCTGAAATAGATCTGTAAAGATTTACTATTAATATGACATATATGAATTTTCAATGTATAAACATAGGATAAACAATGAATAAAATCTGCAAAAAAACATAGCTCACTAAAGCTGAAATATAGAACAGCATACAAGAAAGCTGTTAACAATAAAATGTTTTTCTGTTAATTTGCTATTATATTTATGTAAGTATTGTCACCAATAACAATGTCATGTCTTTATAAAGTTGTTAGTCACAAAACAGTAAAGGCTACTGAACTAATTGGCCACACTAATTTACACCTAAGGACACAAGGAACTAAAATAATAAATAAGATTTTGAAATTCTTTTTTCCTACAGTTTAAACTTCTATTAAATACTATTTATAATGTCTAAAAAACACTTGTCTATTCTCAGAATTCACGGAACCAAGAATGCTTATATGTCAACAATGACATCAGCATTTTGTTGAAAAGATTCAAGAACAATGTTTAAATAAAAGTTACCTAAGGAAACAAAAGATATCCATTTTTAAACATCTGAGGTTATTTTTTATGTTGTGTCTTAAACTATTTGAAAAGGACCAAAAGGGAATAGCCAATGTGAAACTAGGCCTTCATTTTTCATTTACCTGTATAGAAACTTTCATTGTTCCCTTGCTGTCAAACTGTTTCTTAAATAATTTGTTAGCTTTCTTGTATGCTGTTCTATATTTCAGCTTTAGTGAGTTATGTTTTTTTGCAGATTTTATTCATTGTTTATCCTATGTAGGACCTTTTTTATTCATCGCCATAGAAATTTTGTGATACAATACAAATATTTTTGCAAAGAAGGCTGCTTCATTACTGAAAACTTTGAGTTATCTTCAAAAAGTATATTGTTATATTAACACTACCAACTGCAACATAGTGAAACTTTATTGTAAGTTGTATCTTTGGTTCTTCTGCTCTCATGTTTATTACATCTCATAAAGAAAAATAGCTGAAGAGATAATTCACTATGTCCTAAATCAGGTACTCTAGCAAATTACAGTAGTCCGCAGTTTTTTGAGTTTTACTTTATTCTGGAAGTTTAAAGCATAGTGTAAGAAAAATATAACAAACATTCAAGTATTCAAATCCCACAATTAATAACATTTTGTCATTTTTCATCTTTCTTTGAAATATAATACATCTACTTTTAATTATGAATATCATCATACAAACATTCTAAAAGTGAACAGGGAAAAAAGATTGGAAAAGCATTCATAATTTATCTAATTTACATAAAAAATATAAAAATCGTGATAAATATTTTAGTCCAAAACATCATAGATAACATATTTTTTCAGATAGTGGTGACACAGTTTAAAGCCCCAACTTTTTTTCATTAGCTCATTTTCCTTCACATAACTGAAATTGGTATACAGTAATGCTATCAGGAAATCGTAGTAGCTTAATGCTGTAGAGTATTACTTACATTTTTAAAAAATTTATATGTTAATCACTTTGGTGTAAATTTTTAGGTGTATGATCATTTGCAAGAGAATTTTTAGGTTATCAATAACTGAACAGCATATTGTAGTCTTTATTATATAGAACACATAGACATACTTATGAAATGCAACATTAGATGATTTAAAGAGAAAATTGATTCTCATCTGAATTTTCCAATAAATATACACTAAAAAATGTCAACTCAGGTAATGTTCATAAAATGTGGTTAAATCATAAAATATAACAAATCAAATTAATCCTTTAATACTAGGTAAGTAGTTCATTATGAGTAAGCAATTTTAGAGGGTAGGTTTACACATAAAAGTTAATCTCATTGGACATAAATAGAGCACACACACACACACAAAAAAAAACAGAAGAAAAAATATCAAGCATTAACTTACATCAAAATGAAAGTCTGATGTGTCATCTTGTACTGAAAAATTCTTTGTAAAATCATGGAAGAAAGTAAGAAAAGTGTGTTTCTTTTTCAAGGTAGGCACTTTTCATTTACCAGTTCATAGACCATTTAGAAAGAGCTGAAGCAAGTATAGAGATTGTTTATTTTTTTATTCAATCAGATAACTAGAATATGGAAACTTGTTGAAAAATCGACTAAATTTCCTTTTTTGGACCAATGACTTACACAAATTAAAAGGCTCTGAGGTATTCAACATTTTAGAGCCCCTAGTATCTTAAAGAATTATATGTTTTAATATAATACAATACTCGCACTAAATTTGAAATTCTGAGGGAAAACAGCATGGCTGTTCTCTTCAAGAATATGCAGACATTATACATGAAATGGTGCTACTAAAGAACAAATGGAAACTGAGATTATGCTCATTACCCGTTGGTCAACAACCTTCACATTGTCTTGCATTTTGGAGAAACCAAAGAATTCTAGACGAATTTAAGGCAAATATAAAAGGAAATTCCTAGATTTTTAAATTATGAATCATATTTACTATTTTTCACAGCTTGAAATTATAATTCTCAGGATTATTTGAATAATCAAAGACTAGCTATCCCTATATAGCTCAGCTTTAAGAAAGACTGATAAACAGAAATTCCTCTACATAGAATGGAACAGAAAAACAAAAGCAATACCAATAAAGTTTTGACGATTCATATGTCATACACACAATGATTCAATGACTTCTAGGTATATAGCCAAACTAGAGAATATTTGTATCATCTGTATTCTGTGAACATTTTCATGAAACTACTAAAATCAAAACTGGGAGCCATCTGGTGTATAACTCAGAATTGAAATACAACCAAGTTTCCTATGAATTACACAAATAGTCCTTAAAATTAATTCAGACTATTGGATGGTAGTGTCCTTAAGGAACCATTTAATATTATGAATAGCAACCAAAACGTCAATGCTCTAGCAATATATTATAATGACCGCACTAATTTCAGTAGCCATTCCTTTAATCATTTAACTTTACATATATGTAACTTTAGTTGTTTATTTGGTTTCCGATTTAAAATTGCATGTCATCGACTGCTGGACAACAGAGTAGAGTTTTGATCAATTAACTATTCAGATAACTGCAGCGCAGATGTATCAGTATTGACTCAAGAAAAGAGTCAGAGAACTTGTATTTAACACTTGTGGAAAAGGGGGAAAAAATTGTTGAAATACTGGCATGCCATTTCCTTTCTGTCTGGGTTTGCAGCATCCTGAATTAGTTGGCCTGAAAGCAGAGGGAATGCTTTTTGTTACAGAATGATGTTTTGAAATGCTCTTAGATATAAAATACAACATGGAAAATAGTCAATAAAAATCCTTCAATGGATGTACTAGGAAAGCACTCTGATTTGAACTGCTTGGTGAGTTGACATGTGCTTTGAGTTCCAGGCTGGATGCTTCCTAAAACAAGTACTCAACTTCAAAAACAGCCAGACAATCAAAAGTAAACCAACATTTGAACTCTATGTATGTTTAACTGAATATGTCTATACTTGTTGCTCCTTGGTTCAGAGCTTTAAGTAGGAGATGCTTGGGCCAGTGAGTATGCAAGTGATTCTGGAAGCCAGCATGCCGGCCAGTGTTTGAGGAGAGCTTATACCTAATTCATGGTGTGATCTTTCCCTGCATGCTGCTACTTCTCTCGCTTTTCTTTTTCTTTCTTCTTCTTCTTCTTTGTTTTTTGTCACTCTCTTGGTTCCGAGTCAAACATCTTACTCGATCCATACTAGTATATGGATATGGATCATTTTGCCTATCATTTTTTGTTAGCCATTCTTCTTAAAAGTAAAGTAAAAATACGTCATCACTTGTTCTTCTACATTTACCAACAGCATGAACGTGATTAGACTTCATTTTCTGAGAACTGAAGAAATGCTGTAAGAAGTCAACATGTTATCAAGATTTTTAATTTAAACAAACACAATTATAGAATTAGTAATGTAAATACATAAGTACCTAAAACACAGGCCTTGTAATTGAAGAAACTATACTTTGATTGTGGAAGTGAGACATATACTTTTCAAAGTAAGCCAGCAAGACAGAATAAACAATCAATATTATAGGACTGTTATCTATCAAGCATCCTTATCAGTAAAATTTTTGTATATATTTTGCTTGTTTCTATATATCTATTTATAAATTATGCATATGTGTATGTACTTCTGTCAATCTGTATATTACATATTAAGATATAAATTGCTTCCTTTAGTAAAACCATAAAAGAAATAAATTTTAAATGTGTGCTCGGTATTACAGTGCATTGTTTTATCCTCTCTGAGCTATGTGTACCCCACAGAGAGACCACTAAAAACATACACAATTAGAAGAAAGTCATTAAACACTTATTTTGTCAGGGAAAGCTTCAAGGAAAGAGCAGGAAATTTAAAGATGTCTTATTGTAGACACAGGAACAACATTAAAAGAGTATCTATTCATTTGCCATGTTTTTTAATTGTGTTAAAACAAACATAACGTACATTTACCATCTTAACCGTTAAGTGTACAGTTCAGTAGTGTTAAGTACATTCACACGGTTGTGAAACGGATCTCCAGAACTTTTTTATCTTGCAGAACTAAAATTCTATACTCACTAAACAACTCCGCATTCTCCCCTTCCTTCAGCATCTGGCAACCACCTTTCTATTTTCTGTCTCTACAAATTCGCCTACTCTTGGTACTTCATGTAAATGGATTGATACAATATTTGTCTTTTTGTGCCTAGCTTATTTCACTTAGCATAGTGTTCACCACTTAGCATAACGTTTGAGGCTCATCTATGTTGTAGCATGTGTCAGAATTCCCTTATTTTCTAAGGATAAATGATAGTCTATTATTTGTATAAACTGCATTTTGTTTATTCATTCATCTGTCAACAGATACTTAGGTTGCTTCCACTTTTTGGCTATTGTAAATAATGCTGTTATGAACACAAGTATACAAATATGTCTTTGACACTCTGCTTTCAGTTCTTTGCGATATATATCCAGAAGTGGAATTGCTAGATCATATGGTAATTTCATTTTATATTTTTTTGAGAAGCTACCAACTGTTTTCTATTGTAGCTGTACCACTTTACAGTCCCACTAAATATTTCCATTTTCCAATTTCTCCACATCCTTATCAGCACTTGTTTTTTTTTTTTTTTTGACTGAAGCCATCGTAATAGGTGTGAGGACATATCTCATTGTGGTTTATTTGCTATGTTTTAATAATAATAAACAGATTTGAACGAAATGAAAGTTCTATGCAATAATGCTGCAATATAGGTTGGTTCTGAACTTTGAAGGGCCTTGAATGTGAAGCTAAACAATTTGGAATTTATTTTACAGAAAAGGAAGTTAGAAATTTTAAAGAAAAGAGGTATGTAACATATGGAAGCATTGTGCGAGAGCGAATAAAAGATGCAAAATATATTGTTAAAACTGTAATCATTAAAATTCACAGTAAATTTTAAAATACAGCATAATTATTTTTAAAAAGTATATGCTCTGCTTCAGAAAATCTGAATTAGCAGAACTACAAGACGTAGGAAGGTTTTGGTTCTAACCTTAATCTCTGGGATGATTATTTACTGTTTAGTTTTATAACTTTTTTTTTTCTTTTACAAAATAAAGAACTTAGATCATCTCCAAAGTCACAAATTCTCAAAAACTAAAGTCTCAAATTCCATGATGTATTGAAATTTTATCCAGTTGGATACTGAAATAGGTTGCTAGCATTTCTACAAATAAAATTGTATATGCTTATTTATTCAACACACAATGTAGCGATGGGATAGGTACTAAAATTGGTAATACATGAAATTCAAAGTCAAATGTAATATAATTAATTATTTTACTGTGAAAATGAATAAAGGCCAAAATAATTTCTAAATTATTTACATCGATTTTATGACATATAGATAAAATTTAAATATTTAGCAATATAAGAGGTTTCCTGTTTTGAGCTCCTTGTATTTGATAAACATTTCTCTTAAGACAACTATTTATTTTTCAAAGCAGAAATTACTCTTCAAATTCACCCAGAACTATTTACTTTGCAATACAATAAGGCATTAAAAATCTTCTTTGAATTTTCTCTAAGAAATTTCCAGAGTATTTTACAGGGTGAGGAATGCAAGTAAATAGAAATTATGCAAACTCCCAAAGTTATTCACTGAATTAAGAGCAAAACTAGCCAAAAATAAAGCACAATATTTCACAAAATGTAAAGTGATCTTTTAAAACAATATTAGGTTGAGACAAATATCCTATGATTTTCACCTACTAAAAGACAATTTCATATAGCTCAACTCAATATATTTTGTTTTCCTTATTGGCATTATAACTATTGGGGAATTGAAGTTACACACAAATAAACCTTCCCTCCCCAAACAAACATAGAACCGTCCCATATTACCAAAGCACAGTTTTTATTAAAATTCTCGATATATTTCTGTTCATGTTTTTTGTAGATTCTTGGGGTTAGAAGAGGTTTCTGATACTCATTATGTTTTCCAAAAGCACTTTACCATGGTAATCTGTACACAGTATGCTCAGAATAAATATATGATTTGATTTGGAATACAAATATAACCTATTTTCAATTGTCTAAATTCTGATTTAACTAACAGATTATGTTTGGTACTATTTGCTCAGCTCTGTTCACTGAGCAGAATAATTAAGAAATACCTAAATAGTTTCAACAAATTGGATTCTCTGACTCTATTAGGAAAAGTTATAAAAGATGCACGCCCTCACCATCAGCTACAATTCATTTCGAGATTTCTGTCAATAATAGTTCTAGATTGTCCATTCTATTTAGAATATTATATTCTATTTTGGTATAACTTAAGAATTTAATTCTTTAAAAAATTATGTGTTTAAATTATGTGTTGACAGAATTGTTTAAATAGGAAGGGGCGCAGTGAAGGTAGAGAGGGGCTGGAGAGTTTAAGACAAAGCAAATTCATTTTCCAGTTGCAATTTCATTAGTAAAGAAAATACGACAAACTGTAGATCATTAACAACTTATTAACTAAGTCGTTGTCAAAAATATACAGATAATCATTGAGCAGCTTCAAAAAAGTAAGCAAGCTTACTGCTGATCTTCATATTATAGGACAGTTCTTTCCGTTCTCACCAGCAGTATCGTCTGCTCAGTGCTTCTTACTGGTCTTTATAAACTTTATCATCCATTGTTTAAGAAATACAATATAAAATCTTTTTTAAGGTTAAAAATCCAAATTCACAAAATCAAAATAAATTACAGCTGAGTTCACAATGTTCAAAGTATACAGAAAATGAGACAAGAGCTAAATGGCTACCTCCAGCTACAGGGGAACTGTATTCTTTCTTTCCCTGAGAAGCAGATCTTTAGTGATAATACAGAGTTACGGTTAGCTCCTGATTGCTCTAAAATTTTAACCAACGGATTTCTATGTAGGGCAAACTGTGTTTCTTAATAAATCGGGCCAGTTACTCCTTATACGCTTTATAGAAATTTTTACTATAAGAGAAATCCCTTTACTCAGTAGTTTATGTACACAGGAAAATACAGAAATGTGATCCTTACTCTCTTAAGTCACTATTACCACTCTTCTTTAAGCTTCCTTCATGACTTTAACAAGACTTGATTATGTGTCTACTATGTGCCAGGAATATCTTGTATTGGAATCACCTGAAGGGCTTATTAAAACACAGATTGCTGTATCTCCACTCCCTGAATTTCTGATAAAGTGTGCAGTTGGGAAAGGGGAGCTAAAATTTTGCATTTCTAATCCTAACAAGTTCCTAATAATTTCCCAGGTGATCCTGAGTCCACTGGTCTAGACAGCCTTCTAGAAGTAAGAGTGGCAGAGGCAAAGAGAACAAAGTACCTTTTCTTATCTAGTTTATATGCTAGTGGAAAAAGACTTGTGAACAGATTAAAGAGTACCTTTCTCATGATTGTGTCAATGACAATGAACTAAACTGAATTCACATATACACTAAAGCAGCATTTCTTTTGGACAGCTTGATTTTCCAGTTCCACACGTTCATGGGTAGATTCCTAAGCCTACTATGCTAACCAAATATAAAGCACTAAATCATCTGGAAGCCACATCTGGGCAGGTTTCAAAGGTAAAGCAAATGAATCAGATGCACTGATTTCTTGTTTTGACCCTAAAATGGATAAATGATATCATACAAAAGATTATCTTTTAAACTTTTAAGAATTTAGCTTCTCTCTTCTCTGGTTTTTCAGTTTGCCTATGCAGATGGCAGGTCTTCCACTCAGAGGTCAGCAGGAACTGCACTGGGCTCACCAGGGAACATGGCCTCCTCACCACTGTCCTGGGGCTCAGGCCTGACCTCCGGCAGGGAGCTGAGCTGCATTCATACCGGTGGATGCAGAAGCCCATACCAAGTGTGTGGCACAGCTGAAGAGAAGGCTGAGGCTTGTGGACACCGACCTTTAGAGACTACACAAGCCAGCTGGAAACTCTTGTTGCTCTAGCTTTAATATTTCATGTGTCTGGGGGGTGAATCTAGGCTTCTCTCCATTCATTGCTGAGCTCCCAGTATGCCTTGGACTGAAACTTATCTAAGAAATAACCATATCTAGAAGTCTCAGAGTAATCCCCTTTCCTGCAATAGAGGTAAAACTTGCAAGTAAATTGAAAAGTTAAATTTGAATTTCCCATCATACGTAGTCTGACTAGACTAAGAAAAAAATAACTTTTCTGGAGAAGTGTCGCGGCTAAAATTACTATCTTTCCTTTTACGGTTAGTAGCTCTGAACATAAAGTCTTTTAAGTAATCTCTTCATATGCAGGGAAAGCAGTGTAGGAGTTATCCGCCAGACATGCTAACCACAGTCCTTCAGGGATTTGTTGTATATGGTTAGATTTTAGCCCATTTTATTAAGTAAGAGTGATCTGTATCATCCCATTTTGTTAGAACTATGTTCACCTGTACATACATCTTGGAAATGATAGTACAACAGAATTTATTCTTTTCAACCTACAGTCCATAATTAGAACTATGTATTTTTCTACCATGAGTAATAACTGTTTTAGCCAACTTTGATTCTAGCATTCACAATGCTGATTTCATATGATAATTATGTAGCACATGGAATATATATGTTTATGTGTATCCTTTTAGCACCTAGCACTGCACCTGTGTATGGAAGACACTTGATAGATTTATTTCAATTGAATGTGATTTCTTTCATTACACTCACCAGCCACTTCAGACCCACTATAATGCCAAATAGATAGTAATTAACTATCTATAAATTAACAAAGTCTGGAAAGGTCAAGTATGAACATTCTACTGAGAATTTGGGAGGTTCCCTAATTTGCCAAACACCTTGTGAAATCTTATTGCTATGAATTTGATCAAGCTTCTTGCTCTATCTACATTCTTCATACTTCTATCTTAATATGCAAACTTTGGTCTGTGTCAAATACTAACTCTTTCATTTAACCCACTCTGATTTCTTCTGAACTGCCGTAGAACTTAAACTCCATCTTTCTGATGGCATTTGTTTGTCTCTACCTCTTATCAGAGTATTTATGTACAGATTGCATGGCCTGTAAATTCTTGGAGAAAAAAAACTTACACCCTTCTTAAATTTATATCTGCCAATATTACCTACTATTCGATCAAAGATTTTTTAAGAGAATATAAAACAGAAGTAGGTTTAAACTCTCTGCAAATAGTTTGTATTGATATGAAGTATAATATATGTAAAATGAATGGTCATCTACTTAAATTGAAAATAGAATAATGCTAATATTTTACAAGAAGACAGAGGAGGACAACCAGCAGAGATATTGCATGAGCGAAAAAATCAATAATATATTTTATGTAAAACAAGTATGAAATTCATGAGTACTTTGTTTCCTCCCTGCTTACTGATAGCCTCTTTTCCTTGTGTTAATAAATTTATGTATATATGGCTGTATGTATACACACACTATGTAGATATATATGCTATATGTATAATGTTCTATAGCTATACACATAGCTATAGATGGCCTGAGTTGTATACAGATATTAAAAATAACTATCTGCATTATTTCTAACAGAGATTTATATCTTAACCACATCTATTCTGTGAGAGCAATTGCTTTCTATGAAGTCAATTTGAGCTTAAAATTACACAAATGTATTATCCTTTTTAAGTCAACAATTACAAAGAAAACAGACTGGTCTGGGAGAACTCATCTAATATTTGATAAACAATACATACAACATATAATAGATACTATCTTCAGTGCTGTAACACCTTTACATCCTTAATCACACACATATGCCAGGAATATGAGCTTTTTAAAAAAAAAAATTTCATGCCTCTTAGAACTGAAATGCAGTTTATTGTTATGAGTTGGGTACTTTACTCATCGTAAACTTGGGAACATAGTAAAAGTATAATTTTTCTTTGTAAAGAGAGATCAGAAGGGGAATGTTGTAAGTGTAATTAGTGCCCAGGGGATCTCTGGTATGAAATAGGTCACATCTTCAGAAATAGAGCACTGAATTTGAGAATGTCACTTTCCAAAGACACTCTAGTAAAAACCTACACAGCCAACAATACCAGAAGTATTTCATTTTTTATAAATAACCTGACAACAAAGAGCATTATAAATTCATTATTGTCAAGAACGAAGTGTTTACCAGTATCTCTCAAGAAGAGCAAGCACAATTTATTAGACTAAGCAAGGTGGTTAGAATTTAGGTTATAAAAAATGCAGTGGAATAGAAGAGATTCTAATAAAATTGCAATCCATTCAACTAGGTAGAAATGTGTAACAGACTTTTAGTGTCCTCATAAGTCAGGTATAGTATGTGGCATATCATCGAAGAAGTGGTAAGTAAAATAGAGAAAACCTATTGACAGTGAATGTCCTGAATCCCCCAGAGATGATTATGCTTTGAATGACTCACACCAGCACTGATGCTCACTTGGCTAAAATGGTAGTGTTCACATTAAAATATTTTGTTAATTATCAAAATGCCAATCACTTCTTCCCTATGGTGGAAGCATCTTCAAGTATAATCTGCCAGGCAGAGTTTCTATGGATGAAGAAATGTAGCAGTAACAGGTTTTTTTTTTTAAAGAATCGCTAGAGAAAAACATGGAACACAGGTGTTTTTAAAAAAGGAGGGAGTGAGAGGAGAAGGAGGGGGACTGTTACTGGGGAGCAACTGGAGTGAGAAAAACATATCGTAAATAGTTAACAAAATTCTTATTGAAGTCGAAATGCTGCAAACAGAAAGACTGAGCCTCTCTAAATTGTGTAAAATTCCTAATAGAAGAGTGCAAGCACTCTATGACCAATCTGGTAGACGCAAAAGAAGCTCATTCAATAACACAGGACCAGGCAGAAAGAAGATGAAGAGTGCACAGAAGCACTTCCCGCTACAGCACATACTGCTAAGGGTTTCCATAAGCACATGTTGGAAAGAGACCAAGCTTGTCAGAGATTCCCACCGCATCCCTCATTCTCAATGCGCACGCACATGCACTCGCATGTGCACACACACACACACACACACTCATAAATATAGCTACATGTTTAAATTAATTGTATTATAAAACTCAAAATTCACGTATAACATAGGTTTGGTGATTCTCAGTAACCCTTTCTAGAGACAATAAAACTAGAAATAAAATTATTTTGGGTATCATTACACATAAATATTTTAATGAGAAGTGTCTTGACCAGCAGTTACGGAGTTTGGTTCTCTGCGCAGGTAGCTGGAGTAATCAATCAGTCCTCCTTATCCTAAGAGTGAAATAACCATTAGGATGATCCAAAAGTCATGGATCTGATTGGAAGTCTACTCAGAACCTGTCTACAAACAGACCTTCTGAGAAATGCATTAGGCAATGAATTCGGTTGCGTTAAATTATTCCAATGAGTATGATTGCTGAAGGGTGAATAACAAAATGAAATACTTAGATAAGAAAGTGTCCTGGAGGTTACTCCATCAAGGAATACATAGTCTTTCCCTCAGTTGGTTCAGATTAAAGCAGCAAGTAAATCCCTCCTTCCTCCTCCTCCTCCCTCTCCCACTCCTCCCTCCTCTGTATTCTCCATACATTTCTCAACACTCTTTACCAGCAAACACTAAAAACATCCTCACCTTTATACTTCAATAAAAGTAAATTCCACTTTATTGAATTTGACTTTAAAATTCTAGGTCAGCACTTTTAAAATGGCAAAACCCCACTTCAATAGATGTTAAAAAAATTATGCCAAAATAGCCTTGAGCAGTAAGTTTGTTTAAGGTTAAATAAAGTTAAATAAATTTTCTTTGTAGTGTGGGATCCCCATTGCCTTTCCTGTGCTATTTATGTTGTGGCTCTCTCCAGCTTGGAGCTCTAAAATGTGGCACTTCCCAGCAGCAATGACCTCTGGACCTACCCTTGTCATATACAATATACTGGAGATTCTGAGAGGCTGTTGTACATCTCTTTCTGCAGGATAGAAGCTCACCCTCTCCTTTGTGCTGACTTTCCTGCAGTTTTCATTGCAATATGTGCTGAAATGAAAACTGCCAATTAGCAAAGTCGGCACAAAGGAGAGCATTTTGGCAGCAGCTGTAAAACTTTTCAATGCTTGTCTAGTGTGGGATTCCTCTTGACACTCTGCCTTTTGTTTCTGCAGCTCTTAAGAATATTCTTTTACATCCGTGGATTTATTAGCTCCACTTTAGTAATTCCCAGATGATATTCTGCTCTCTTTTGGCCCTCTAGACATTTACACTGTATGCCCTAGCTAGCCTGAATGATGGCATTTGTTCAACATATTGTACTTAATCAAATTAAGTCTTCTCCTTGGTTCTGTTAGCCAGCTGTGTTTTTTTAGCACAGAACCTTAAACTCTGAAATGTGTTTAACTGCAGGAGTGTATGCAGCAAGTAGGTTGGAATTGGGTCAGGCTCCCTCAAAAGCCAGAAATAAAATCTTAGAAAATGAGTGCAGAGATTAAATTTAGAAAAAGCAGGTGGGAGGTAGACTTCCTACTCCATGCACATGATATGTCTTTTGTGGCTTGCGATGTTTGAAGGCAACAAAGTTAAGAGTCTTAGAAAGGAAAAAAAATAGAAAGATAGTAAAACTATGAAAAATACTTAATGTAACAAATTAAACTGGAAAATAACAAAAAGATACACCTGTCAAGTTCATGGGTTGGTATACAAGGGATATATTTGAAGAGTTAAGAGAAAATACCCAATTTAGTTATTAATTGGAGTATGACTTTAACTCTTTAAAAAAATAACTTTAAACATTTAAAAATTCTTTTAAAATTATATGTTATGCTCATTAATTGCACAAAAATTGGACAAATTACTCTTCCCAAGTAGACACCAGAAATCTATAAAATGTTTCTACTAATAGTACCTGAATCTTCTTTTTTTCCTGTGTTGCTAATATCCTCATATTTAGCAGGTAAAGAAAGTAAAAATAAGTATTGAACTAGATCTTCATCATTTCTTTACTTTTCTCTTAAGAACTTTCAATAGCCATCTCCTATCTACAAATGGTTCCACTTATATTATAATTTACAATTTGTGGCCACAAGAAGCATAATTTTTACATAATTACTATTATTATATTTTAGCATGTTTCTGTGGCTAAGAATCATACACCCAGCTTAAACTTATTTTACAAACACTAAGTCATGTAGCATTATTCAATTTATATAAATTATTTGGGTTTTTGTTTCTTTAATTTAAAAATAATGGATGTACTATTTTATTTCTACAAGATCGCTAAGTAGTACATTACAAAATGCAGTAAAGTCCTATTTCTAAATAACTACAAAAATAAATTTTAATTATTAATATCCTTCTTAAGGTTTTCCTCTATTAACTAATCAAATCAATAACTATAAGTTATTAATACAAAGGTAGAGTATTCATAAATATGAAACAGGAGAAAAATCAGTATATTGAAAAAACAATTTCAAATATTATAGCTCTATGCAGAGTGTTCTTTAAAGAGTGCGATGAATAATTTAATCAGATTATCAAATAGTTATGCAAGATTATATAATATACAGTGAAGTACATCTTGTTTTCATTCCTTTACTATAAAAAATCAGGAATATTTACTACAAATTCCTCTGTATCTGATCATACATGCATGTCTACTCTGAAAGCATAATATTAGAAGGCCACTGTTAAGTTTATTAACTTGTTAAAAATAATTTTAACTTGTTAATAATTTTTACCCCTTTGTTCCAAATGAAAATATATGGCTATTCAGAAATTTTAGATAAAGTATAAATGCATTAAGAAAAAAAATATTCTGTTTTCCCAGAGAAGAAAATCTGTTGATTGATATGTATCCTGGGAAAGTAGTTTTTTAAAGAGAGATAAACATTGATATGAATGCAGTAACATAATTGGGGTTCTATACTTTGTTTTTACATAACACTTAATATTCCTAAAAAATTTAATGGCTTCATTAAAACAACACATGCTTTATTTACCAATTCTCATGTTACTGGACATTTAGATTGTCTCTAATTACCTGTGTCATATTTTTTTTTCAATAATAACTTGTGTTCAATAATTTTGTGATTTTATGATTATTAATTTAAATATATGCTCAGAAGATATACTAGGTCAAAGACTCAGAGCTCTTTAAGGATTCCGATGCAAGTTGGTTTTCAAAAGTTATATTTTTATAGTACCCTCTCAGCCAGTCTCATTTCACCTACCTTTTAAGCCCCAATATTATTATTTCATAATTATTATTTCATTAATTTGAAAGTCCAAAATTATCATGTTCACTTTAATTTGAACTGTTTGATTATTGATGAAATTGAATAGTTGCAATAAAAATACATTTTTATGAAATTTCTGGAAAATTCCTTTTATCTTTCTATGAGAATTTGATAGTTTTCAATTACTGTCTGATTCTTAATATATTGAAAGTATTAAGCCTTAGGATACAATATTTGTAGTGAATATTCTTTACATTTTATTTTTTTTTGCCTTTGAACATGTTTAGACAACTTGATTTGGTACCATTATCTGGTAAAATGTAAACCATGTCTAAGTTGCCACTTTAAAGGTTCAATCTATGCAGACCTGTAAAAATAACATATTGTTTTAGCTATTTAAACTACTTTCCAAAGGTAGATATTGCAAAATATGTAAAACTTGAGAGTCTTGATAATCATGCTTCTATCATGCAGAGAACAAATATTAAATTTGTCATGCATCCTTGAGATAAACACAAAATAAACTCACTGCACCATGTATGTTATTATCTCAGAACTGTTTGCTAATATATTTTATTTGAGAATTTTTCATCTACATTTATGACTACATTTTTTCCTATCGCACTATTTATGTTTGGTTTTGAAGCTGAGGCTTCCATGGTCTGAAGAATTGAGAAGTGATTCTGCTGAGGGAGTGGAGAAGGGATATCTCGGAAAACTGTGGGCATGATTGAAATGAGATGTTTCTTGCATTTTAGGACTTAGGCAAAAGAATTTGGGAATGATATTTTCTTTGCAGGATGTTTTACTATTGAATCAATTTATTTAATGTTATAGATCTATTCTGGATATTCTTCCTTTTGTATTAACATTTTCCTATGAATTTATTCTCCTCAGGTACATTTTCAAATGTAATGCTATCGGAGTTGTAGATACTATTATTTTCGTTTTTAATCTAAAAAACTAGCTTTTTGCCTTTCAAATCCTATTTTATCTTTTTTTCGAAATCATTAATTTTTGCTCTTGCTTGATTTTCTTCCTTTTATAGTCACTGATTTTACTAATTAAAATACCATTAATTACTGATATATTTTGCATTTAAGTTTAATGATACGTCTAACGTTTTACATATTTTCATTTTTTCCACATTTCCATTTTTGTCAGGGTATTTTGTTCACCATATATTTTTCATGTCAAGCAGACAGCTTTAAATTCACATAAAATGAATTCATCTGGTTTTATTAGCCAGTGATGGGTACTCGGTTTACCTTCTGGTACCGAGAATAGAGTTAATTATATTCCTTAGTTCAAGAAACACTTTCTTCTTCAGGTCATGAAAAATCTCATCCATTTTCTTCCATTATATGTTTTCCTCTTCAGAGTAGACCCCTATATTCCTTTTCCCCACAGGTATGCATTTTAATATTTTTACATACTTCTGACATATATTGATTTTGCTTGTTTTAACTCATATAAATGTTATTGTTTTAGAAATCATCTTGTTCTTACTTTTCTTATTCGATGATATTTTTTTAAATGTACTCATTCATCACATTATATATATATATATATATACATATATATACATATGTATATATATACATATATTGACACATACTCGTATATATACACATATACACACAGACACACATATCACATTTATCACATATGCTAGTGGCTGTAATTTTTTTCTTGGTTTATAGAAATTCTACATAATTATTAATGTCTTGTGAAATTTGGGCATTTTAAATATCTTCTACTCTGTCACACGTTTATTAGATGTCCTTCTTTGAATGGAAATCCTTATATATGATGTAATAAGATCCACTGATTTTTTACCCTTGGTTTTGATTTTTAGGATCTTGTCAAAAAATCCTTCCATTTTACAGAATCAAAGATATTTTCCTATATTTGCTTCAATTAGCTTTATACTTTTGCTTTTCAAATTGAAGTCTTTAATTCAACTAGAGTTCAAGATACAAATTATAAGTTAAATGTCTAACTGCATTTCTCCATATATATCAAGATTCCATATTCACATTGTTCCTGAATTATTATATTTTATCATATTGAGTTATTTATTTGTTCTGCTTTTATGACTCTACTTTTTATTATGTCTTAGTAGCTGTCAAGTCTCCTTCTTTATATTATTCTTTATTACGACTGGCTTTAAGCATAAATTTTCAATTAAGATTTTTCTGTAATTTCGAAAATGCATATTATAACTTTGATTATATATATATTACACTTATAGATTAAT
This sequence comes from Pteropus vampyrus, assembly GCF_000151845.1. Lineage (NCBI taxonomy): Eukaryota > Metazoa > Chordata > Mammalia > Chiroptera > Pteropodidae > Pteropus > Pteropus vampyrus. The sequence goes on from NW_011888869.1 coordinate 5,388,759, forward strand.
TTGGGACAAGTAAATATCTTTACAATTTAAATATTTTTACTGATAAATATATATTCAAGTTTTCAGATCTTT
>NW_011888869.1:5388880-5391573 GCF_000151845.1 Pteropus vampyrus
ATTTCTCCATATATATCAAGATTCCATATTCACATTGTTCCTGAATTATTATATTTTATCATATTGAGTTATTTATTTGTTCTGCTTTTATGACTGTACTTTTTATTATGTCTTAGTAGCTGTCAAGTCTCCTTCTTTATATTATTCTTTATTACAACTGGCTTTAAGCATAAATTTTCAATTAAGATTTTTCTGTAATTTCGAAAATGCATATTATAACTTTGATTATATATGTATTACACTTATAGATTAATTTGGGACAAGTAAATATCTTTACAATTTAAATATTTTTACTGATAAATATGTATTCAAGTTTTCAGATCTTTTTTCATGTTCTTTATTATATATGATATATTATTTTCTCTTTAAAATTTTTGTGCATTCCATTCTATAGAGATTTGCTTTCTATTAAGAACTAAAACTTGCATTTTCTTATGTTACCAAGTTGATTATTTCTGGTATAGAGGAATATTATTTATTTTATCAATTATTCTTCTATCCAGATATTTCTGAATTTTCATTTCTTAAATTTTCAAATTTTGTTAGAGTTCATAGAAATAATTATAGTATTTGCTAATAGCAATGGATTTGTGTCTCTCTTCTTAACCTTCATATTTATTCCTATTTCTTAAACAATTGGCCCACATTTCTAATAGTACTTTGAGAAAATAGAGGGTAGTCTTACATTTTTCCTGACATTAAAGAGAATTTATCTGAGGTAAGTATGGTATTTTTTGTAAGACTTTGTTTAAAAAAAAAAAAAGTTTTTTTCATCTAAGAAATCTAAACCAAATCCAGAAAGAAAATTTCCTGTGAGTACTCATAAAAAAGTGATCATATAAAATAATCAGCAGTTCCAATAAGTTCACAAAGAAAGTTCTCTCATCTATTACTATGAACCAGAACATCACATAGAAAACAATTCCTGAAGTGCAACAATTCCAGTATGGAAAACAGATATGTATCCAATCCTTCTAACATAATCCAGAAAAAGATTTATAAAAATTCCATTAAATACAATGAGAATTATTTCTTTTTCTCTTATCATTATATTGATTACTATTAGTAATACTCTCATCATCATCATTTGGTCTTTCAACTGAGCTTTGCATAGCTATTGCTCAACAGTTTTCATTCAGATGTTATCCTTAGCTAATTTCCTGGCAAAATTAGCACTCCATGTTCTCTAGTAGGAAGGAAAATAGTATTAGTTATGGTCAAACAAAGAGTGCAGTTGACAATTTTTTTAAAAAAATTGATAGATTTTAGAAGAATACACACCTGAAAAGTATTTTACATTCAATCAGATATCAGCTAATGGAATACTTACATGTATAAATGTTTCTCCTTAAGTTTTTAATCCTCATTAGTCCTTTTTATTACATCAGCAACTCCATGTTGCATGGACACATTATTTCTAGGTTGATAATACCTCGAGATAAATTTAATCAAATATATGATTCTGCCATTAAGACAAATATATTTATCACATACAAAACTGAGCTTCTAATTAAATATAATGATAAACACTGCAGTTCTGTACTATTTCAATCATGACTATGGAGCTTTAACAGTGAATTAGTTAAACCTCACTCTCTGCAACTTTAACATTAGTTAAAAGTCCCTTCTGAGAACTATAAAGGAGACACTTGCTGAAGGTATTCTAATTCACAGTGTGTAGAACCTGAAGTGAAATAATTTAATGAGATTCTGTGGAATAACATAGCCTACACTCCTATTTTAAATTACCCTGTCCTCTGACATTCTGGATGGAGAGCACAATAATAATAAATGTAATGATAATGAAATGCTACTGTCTCCAGTCCATAGGTCTTTAGATGCATGAGAAAGAGTTATAGAAGAGAGTTTAATACAAATGAGGAAAAGGAAATATTATTTAAGTTAGCAGGCTACAATGGAGAGGTTTGTTCCAAAATAATGCAAAAGGAAGTGTGAGTAGCAATGTTTAAGCTGCTGGAATTATTACTAAAAAAAGGCATTATTATTTGTTTAATAAATAGCCACACTTTAAGATGAATGGTTTATAAGCCTTGTATACTGAGAATGAAATGTCATGTTTTTCGAAAAGGCATTTGGCTCACAGTGATTACTGATTAATGAACTATATTAAAGATGAAATCATTAAAGGTAAAGAAAACTGCTTAATGGTTTTAAAGATTAAGTAAACAAACATCATATGTTAATATTAAAGGTAAACAAAAGCTAAATAATTATATTTAGGCATGGTTTCCAAATTAGTAGTAGCCATATAATAAAAAATAAATCAGAACATAAAATAATTACAATGATTTTAATGGTAATACCAACATTTCTTAATTTCTAAAGACTGATTTGTGAAAGAAATAAGTAAAACTGAGAAGAGCTTCATGTTAAAGCAAAAATTATCTTAACTGCCAATATATATATACACACATACCAGAAAAAACATGTTTTAAATTTTATTATTTTATATGTATATAATATATGTATATGGTAATTTGTTTGCTTAAGAAACAAATGACACTATTTTCAAAAATTATTATTTGTATTTTGGTTGTCATTTTAGCAAAATAATTTAATTAACTACAAACTATTACATAATTCCGACTTTATTTTTGTTGTTGCTTCTTAATTCCAAAGTTGCACATTGTGGGAAAAAAAAGTTCTGAAATAAATCACACACTGAGTACCAT